>NC_050578.1:13917655-14140155 GCF_011100635.1 Trichosurus vulpecula
CTGGCCCTCGGAGCAACCATAGCTTGCAAGAGCTTGCCAGAGAGAGAAGGATTCTGTCGCCTGGATTTAGACCAGAGGCTTCCCTGCCAATCTCATGTCATTTAGGTTGGGTTCCCTTTTCGTTATAATAAAACTCTCATTTTTGTCACCGAGGAGGACCCTTCCTCCTCTTACCAGGCAGGAGGGCAAAAAACAAAAATCCTTTTTCCTCAGCCGCTTTCAAGCTTTTTTTTTCTTTCTTGAACCGGGCGGCGGTTAGGAAGGGGTTAACCATTTCTCCCTCCGCCTCCTTGGCTCTAGCTGCGCCCCCTTGAATGCCACTGCTTTCCTCTAGAGGTCTCATTAGGGAAACCCTCACCGCTATTTTCAACATTTCCTCAATCAAGTGCCTTTAAATATAGCTACACAAACAAATTGGCGGCAAAAAGCGTAGATCTTGTCACGATTGAGACCAATCCAATATTTCAGCCTTGTTTGCTTTGTAATTACTGGTTGGTTTGTGGCTCCGGTGCCACTGGAACAAATCGGTTGAGGGCCCAGTAGCAACGGGGAGAACTTCGGTTGTCCCAGAGAGGACTGGCAGCCCTGGTGCCCACCCCCTTAGAGTTCGGGCGGACTCACGACGGAGGCGGGGGGTGATCTCACTGCGAGCTAGTGGGGTGTGTGTGTGTGCTGGGGTCACCCGTCCTCCGTTACTCTCAGAAGTCTGTGTAGAAATAGAGTAGTGTTTTAAAAAAAACCCCATCAAAACCCAAAACAATCTCCTCCCCCCCCCCCGCCCCCCGCCAAGCAACCCAACAACCTTTCTTTCCAGGTCTGTAGCCACTCTAATGTTCCAATAAATTCATATTTTTTGCTTTTTATTTAAAAATTCTTAAGTAATTTTTTTTGTCATGAGAACACAGAAATCTATGCTGTGTCCTTACAGGGGGTTCTTTCTTCCTTTTACTCACTCCCCCCACCCAAGTCCAATCTTTACAGGATTCTGCCCCCCTCCCCAAACTGTTAGTATGATTTGTTATATTTTCCACAGCTGCTTATTCTTGTTTGACTTTTTGTGCAAAGCCACTTTAAATCTGCTGCAGGAAGAATAAAACTCCCAGCTCTTTGGATGGGTTCCTGCAAGCATGTGGCTTCCCCTGGCCCACTTTAATTCCTGCCTAATAGCCCTTCTGTATAAATCAGACCTGGGATATGTTTGGTCACTGTGCAAGCAGCCGCTAGTTTGTATCAGCAAAACAGTAGTTAACTCAAATCATGTCCTAAGCCTTATATTTCACAGACAATTAAACCTTGGCTGCTATTTAACAAAGCTGTAATATTTACTCTCTTCTATGCTGAGGACCACTTTTAAAGTCCAAAGCAAATACTACATTTCAAGAAGAAAATATGGTAATAAATCTCTTTTTTATGGATTCTCTCTTCATAAGAGGAAAACAAAAGGATTTAACCCCACCCACTTTAGCTGAAGTTATAAAGATAACTATTAACAAACACACTTTATGTCCAAGTGGACTTAACATTGATTAGGACCTGTATATATGTTATATTTAGTTTCTTTGTAAGTGCTCATATCACTTCTGAGTCTTCTGTAGATAGGTATTCTGAGGTTTATCATGTCTGAGCTATGACTTTTTCTACATGGGATACATGGATATATGGGGGATGGTTGCTGGAGGGATGATTATTTCATGACTACTTTCTAATAGACTAACTTATTTAGATGGTAGATTTTTTTTTTTTAAATAGGAATCTGTAGAGTATTTCCTGGAAACTTTTTTTTGATCATTTAACTTAAAAATGGGAAAAGTGTAGATAGGAACACAATAAAACCATAGAAAAGGAAAATGGAATCAATGAAAAGAATTCCTATTCATTTTAGGCAATAGTAAACAATTTTATTTCATGGTGTTATTTTTTCCCCAGAAAGCATTTTAGAAATTCTAGCTAATTACTTCTTAGTAATTTTGGATTCCTTTCCTGTCTTATTTGAGTTGCTGTTTAAACAATTTGAACTTGATGCACACTTCATAAACAAAAATTTCTCACAATTCCAAAGTGATAAAATTACAAGCTATTAATGGTAGAATACAGAGAGATAAGCCTAGTGGGTCCTTTATATTTTCCATACCATTTACTTATAGGCTGGTGGTACTAGTACTTAGGGAAAGGGGAAGCAATAGCTGCAAGGGGTGATTTATTCATAAGAATTTTCCCTTTACCCAAGAATTGTTCTGGCTTATTATTAAAAATAAAAATTTGAATGTGATTTTCATTGCACTAATCTGTTTAGTATTACACTCTGAATTTCTTAACCATTAACATGTTTTGCCACACTACTTTCAAATGAGGGATCTTAGATAATTATGAACATTTTGATGTTAATGCTTTGTTAAGTGAAAAACTGGAAATGATGCATTTGGAGTTTTTAAAATATCTTTATGCTTGTACACACTAGGAAAAACACATGCACACATGATTATAGTTGGGAGTATGTATGCCATTTTTCTGAAGTTGCTCTACAAGAATATAGAAATATTTACCCTTAAAAAGGGGGGGCAGTTTTCAATTACTTTTTAACAGAAAACTTTCAATACAACACTGTGTTTAGTAATACCATAAACCACAGCACTTTCTACTGACAGCTATATGATTTTTCTTCATTACTCTTCATTACGCCATTTACAAACGAAGATAGAGTGCCATTCTAAAACATCAAAATAGGCAGAGCAACCATTATATTTTACATATTTATATAGGTTAATGCTGTTACAATGAAAAACATCTGCTGAGCATGTAAATGCTCCTTTTAGGAATGCTTTTTTGGATGCTCAATTATTATTATTTTAAAAATCAACTCCCGGTTTTCATGCCACAATTTTTCACTTTAAACAGGCCTTACATTGTTTTAAACAGTAGCTACTGGAACAATACTGCCCTTAGTGTTTTAGCCTTCCCAACAACAATTGGAATTGGATAAATGCTTTCAGCTGGGAGCACTTTCCTAATACCTTTGTAGGTAATAGGTTTCCCAGTTTGTGCTGGGTGACAAACACACAGGGCACCAGACAGGCCTCCCTGTCCTCTGCTAAGACTGTCAGGAAGTTGATCATGGCAGAAAATGGAGTCTTTCTATTGGAGTAGGGTATTTCTTTGTGGCCCTGTTTCTTATTCTGTTTTAAAAAGTGAATCGAGAAAAACAAAATCAATGTTTCTTGCGGTATAGCTACCAAACTGATGGCTTAAAAAGGGATGGAAAAAAGAAAATGGTGGGATGGATGTATGTGGAGAAACACAAGCAGGAAAGGAGGAAATTTGGTCCATCAATGTCTAGACATAGAAATGCAGGAGGTTGGTTACAACCATCTGATTTGATAAATGACTTCTTTTTCTTTCCTACAGTGCAGTTATTTCTATTAGTTTCATTACACATAGAAAGTATAATCAGAGGGGAAAAGGGACTAATTCAAATATAGCTGCAGTCTTGAAAGAGGAAAAACAGGGGAAAAATCCAAGAATATGATCTTGACCTTACATTTTTAGAAGAATAATATATATATTTTATTAA
Organism: Trichosurus vulpecula; assembly: GCF_011100635.1. NCBI lineage: Eukaryota > Metazoa > Chordata > Mammalia > Diprotodontia > Phalangeridae > Trichosurus > Trichosurus vulpecula. Next base: position 13,921,224 of record NC_050578.1, read on the forward strand.
ACAAATTTCCTTTATAATGCCATTTATAGAATGGAACAAGGTATGTCAAAAAGTATTGTACTTCTCCAAACCAGTATTAAACTTGAATAATCAAATAATTTCAATGAGAAGCTTTCCATAAAGACCAACTCACTGAAAAAAATGAGAAAAGTTCTTTCAGCAAGAAGCTCAGCCACTGTTATTAAGACAGATTAGGCAAAGCAGAAAATTGCCTCCAAGTATATCTAACAACTCCTTTTCAACTCCACTGTTTTTGCTTTTTCTTTGTATCCACAATCCTTAGTACAGTACAATGCCTGGCATATACTAAGCATTTAACAAATGTTTATTGATTCTCTACCACTGTGTGCTACATATGTATTCTGCTTCTAATGTAACTTTTATTTTATTTTTTCTTCAACTAATAAGCTTTTATTTTCTCTCCAACACATTTGTCAAGCCAAACAAATTCCCACATTGACTGTGTCCAGAAATGTATGTTTCATCGTGCATCTTGAGTATATTACCTCTCTGTCAGGAGGTGGGTCCTGATTTTAAAGTAAGGATTATTTTGTTTGCATTCAAATGATTTTCCTTGGAGGAGCGAATCAGGTACATATTTCTCCTTGATATCAAGAGTCATATATTGCATCCATCAGTTGACATGCTTAGCTATTTTATTGTAGCCTTTATAATATAAATAGAAAGAATTAAAGAGTACTGGGTCCTATGTATTTACGATGGTCAAGGTTGACCCTGGAGAAGTGCTGAGAGAATATACCTCTTTACTTTCATCATAGAGGTGGTAGTGGTGGGAACTACGAATATGAAATATTACATACATTGTCAGATGCTGTCTATATTTTAGATGATTTTCTTGAGCTGTTTTATAATCTTTATTACAACAGAAGGTTATCTAGGGAAGGGAGGGGAGGAGGGATGCATTCAGAAAGAGATGTGATATAAAAACTAAAGGCTTTAATAAAAATTCATCTTAAATACAATAAAGGAAGAACCCAGTTACTGTGTGTATGGGGGGAAGGGAGAAAATAAAATTTATCAGTAGGAAGGCAGGAATGGTGGCAAAGTCACCTTTAATTTTGAATTCATGATTATTTAGATTATGATTTGTATTTTTTTTGGAAAGAGATCAAGTCTGGACCTGTGTTTTCATCACTGTATGGAACTCCTTCTATGAAAGCAGATCCATAACTGTCTAATTTATAGCCTAAGAGAGTTGCTGGGGGTGGGTGGTGGGGTAGAGGAACTGAAAGAGTAAGTGATTTGCCTATGATCGCACAGCAATGTTACAGCAGGGGCAAGGCCTGAACCTTTGACAACTTTCTCTAGTACTACACACAGCCTCTCCTCATAATTGTAAGGTATAATTACTTGTACTTGATAAACTTTGTAATTAGTAATACCTTATGAATCATACAAAGATCAAAAGATTCATAAGAGGTCTTACTAGAGGAAATTCAGTAGTTCTCAATTTCTATTGTATATGTATATATAATTTACCAATACTGAAGTATGTATTTGGTGTAATTTTCCCTCACTGCCTCCTATCCCCAGCATTTCACCTTGTTAATGTTTGCTTAAAAAACAAATACTAGCAGCAATAAACTTTTTTCTTCCCAGTGTGTAAGGCAATTTCTAAATAACACCAAACATATTTTATGCTGCTTTTGGGGGTCTTTTCCTTAATTTTATTTAATAGCTATTTAAAAAACATTATTTTTATCTCCCAATATTTCTCTCTCTTCTTCCCCTCACCCACTCTCAGAGGTATTGATTACATAGTACTTCTCAAACTTTTTGGATCTCAGAACCTTTTTACACTCTTAAAATATCTTAAATTGCACCCCTTTCCCAATATTTTGATTGTGGGGTTATACATATCAATATTTTTTACATTAGAAATTAAAACATCTTTATCTTATTATGAACATAGTTTTGACCTCCAGGAAGCCCAGAAAGGGTCCTTAGACCCTTTAAGAACTGCTTCCTTATAGGAGACAGAGAGGGAGAGAGAGAGAGAGAGAGGAGAGAGAGAGAGAGAGAGAGAGAGAGAGAGAGAGAGAGAGAGAGACAGAGAGAGAGAGAGAGAGAGAGAGAGAGAGAGAGAGAGAGAGAGAGAGAGAGAGAAAGAGAGAGGAAGAGAGGGGAAACTTCTGCCAAATGAACACATCAATCAAGTCTGCAGCACATGCAGTGTTCGTGTCCTACCTTCACAGTTCTCCAGTGCTGCGAAGAACGGAGGGAGGCATGTTTTCATAGGTATGCATTGGCAGTGCACAACACGCAGTTTTGAATTTTTGGGTGGCTGCTCTTTCCATTTACAGGGTTGTGGTCATACTGGCCATTGTTTTCTTGTCCTTACTTCATGTAGCAGCAAGCTCTTTATGTTTTTCCATTTCTCCCTGTAAAATAACTGTTGAAAAATTCAGTTAAATATTTTAGTGTTTTGTCTCCAGGATGTCAAATGTCAGAGCACTTGGAAAATCTGATGTTTAGCTAATTTTAAAAAACTTTTTGCTTGGACACTTGGAGTATACATAACCTAAAGACAATTCTTATAGTCTTTAGGTAACTTAGGTGTGTGTGTGTGTGTGTGTGTGTGTGTGTGTGTGTGTGTGTGTGTATGTGTGATTGTGTATTACCTAAAGAACATATATTTATATGTGTAAATGTATATACACACATACATAAACATGTCTATATACACACACTTATGGGTATGCATCATATACATGTACATATTTATGTGCGTATACATATATACACAGATGCACTTTTTGTATGCATTCGTATACACAGAGACACATGCATATATACATATACATGTATGTATATAGATGTTAATACAGAGATATAGATACAGATATAGTCTATAAAATAATCTGTCAAATTCAGTCAAATATCTTAGTGTTTTGTCTTTAGGGCATGAAATTCCAGAATATTTGGAAATAGGTGGATGTTTGGCTAATTTTTAAAAATTTTTTTACTTGTATACTTGGAGTATATATAACCTAAATATTGTTCCTTGGAAAGAATAAAAGATAGGGGTAGGGGGAAGGGAACAAGCCTTTACTAAGCACAAACTGTGTACCAATCACTGTGCTTTACAATATTATCTCACTTGACCCTTGTAGCAACCCTATATGTTATGTAATATCCAAATTAAATCAACTTTTTATATGCATGTCATAGGTTGCTGATGCCTAGTAAAAAGGAAAAAATGACACTTTAAGTCATTAGTTCTTGGGGTCTATGAATTCCTTTCAGGGAATCCACAAGATCAAAACTATTTTTGCAATAATACTACTATGTTTTGATTTCTTTTAAAATATTTATTTATTTTAAATAAGTTTTATTGATATTTTCTATTTTCTCATTTAATTTCTAATACAATAAATTAACAGTTATAACTCCTGTAAAACAAAAGCTCTTTGGGGATCTCAGTAATTTTATAGTGTGAAGAGGTCTTGAGACTAGAAAGTTTGAGAACTGCTCTTTCAAGCTGAATGCCCAAGACTGAAAAGTCATTCCAGTTTTTAGCATCTCATTCAAGACAATCTAGGTTGTGCAGTAGCTAGAATGCTGGGCCTGGAGTCAGTAAGACCTGAATTCAAATTTGGCTTCAGACACACTTACTAGCTGTGTGATCTTGGGCAAATTGCTTTACCTCTCTTTGCCTCATTTTCCTCATCTGTAGAATTGGATAAAAATAATACCTACCTTCTGGGGTTGTAGTGAGGATCGGATGTGATAATGTTTGTAAAGCACTTAGCATAATGCTTGGCACGTAGTAGGCCCTAAATGTGTTAGCTATTATTATTAGCCATTATCTAATCTAACAAACATTTATTAAAGGCATACTATGTACAAGGAATAAGGCTAGGAGGTACAAAGACAGGACAAAAATAGTTTCTTATCTTGAGGACTTTACAGTCTGCTGAGATGACACAACACTTATATGGATAAGTTTTTATATTATTATTTGAAGAGCAAATTTTCAGAAAAGTCTTCCTGTAGGATCTGAGCTTTGAAGAAAGGTACAGATGCTAATAGAAAGAGGTGACCAGGAGTGTTTTACTGCCATAGGGGAAACTTTGGGAAATTGGTCAGCTTTTTTTCCTGCTCTGCCCCGTGGAGGGGGAGGTACAACAAGAGTATCATGTATGATAGAACTTTATCTCCTAAAACTTTGTGTTCCACTCTGGCTTTTTCTTTTTAGAGTACCAATTAATCTAGATTAAAGGGAGGGGTTAGTAGAGGTAGAAACCAAGTAGAGATTAGAAGTTCAACTGAAGTCCATTTATTGAAGTATACATGACAGTAAATGAAGTAACGAAGGAGCATTTGCAAACCATTGAGACATGCTAGTTTTGAAAGCTGCCTCTTCACGAAATGTTAGAGGGAAAAGGCAAGACAAAATGACAGGCTATTGTAAAGGCAATCAGTGAATGGGAAGATCTTTCCCGCCCATTCCCTGGGCTTCGGGGGAGGGGCTCTCAGGGTCCTGGGGGAGTGGCTAGGACTGGAGCCAATGGTAGGCGCCTGAGTTCTGGTCCACGTGATGACATGAAGCCTGTGGTGGGAGGAGCTTGCTGAATGGTTGGAGCAGAGCTAAGAGGCAGTTGGTGAGAGCAGTTAAGACCTGAAAGAGAGAGGAAGCAGTCAGCTAGCTGGAACACAGCTTGGAGATTGTGGCAGAAGTGGCGGTGGCAGGCGCCACAGAAAAGCAGGACTGACCCTCATGGAGATCAGAGAGTGCTGAGCAGGGGCTTGAGGCCACCGGGTGGTCTTCTTGCTGGAGGGCCCTGGCATGGGGGGTGGGAAAGCACCAGTATGTCTTGGCTTGCTGTCATAATGTTTTTCTGTAGCCTCCTGGTCACTATTGTGAGATGGGCGTTCTGGTCTTGGAAGGTTCTTGCCAGGATGTCGAACTGGGGACACTGGTCCATGGGTCTGCTACTTTGCTACTTTTGAGTTTCAATAAATGCTTTAATTCCTCTGCCTTCTACTTAGAGAATTCCTTATATCCTGTGATAATTGACCATCCAGGCATATTCATGGTCATCTTTGAAGTCATGAATTCTGCCTTCATGATATATCAGGAATTGGCAAGAATTCCAGGAATGCTAGGTGCTTAGGCAGTCACCTGAAAGTGTAGGGTACTTAAGCCTAAAGGAGACAGAACTAGCCACAAGGTTAATCAAAACAAAGAACAAAAGAGTAGGCAAGTATGGGCTATGAATATATCCTTGTGGCAGGTGTGTAAATGTATACTGTTGGCCTTGCCAAGTAAAAGCAAACTGGTCCCATTGCTTGGGGTGTATTGGGATCACGAAGAAGGCATTGGCCAAATCAATAGCTGCATACCAAGTCCCTTCATGTTTCTGTATTCTCTCTATTAAAGTAACAGTGTCTGGAACAGCAGCATACAAGGGAGGAGTCACTTTGTTCAGCTGTCTATAATCTACTGTCATCCTCCATGTTACATCTGACTTTCCAACTGGCCAGACAGGGTTGTTCCATTGAGTGGTTGTAGGGACTAACACTCCCGCTTCAACACATTCTTTTATAGTACTGGCAATTTCATCTTGCCCACCTGGCACATGATATTGCCTCAAAGTAATTACTTCAGAAGATTTGGGCAAAGTGATTGGATCCATCTTTATTTTCCCCACTAAGACTGCATTAACACCTATTTTCCTCACAGCAAATTGGTATTTCCCTTCAGGTAAATTCAAGGTGATACCGTTCAATACATCTATCCCAATGATGTATTCAGGAATTGGTACATTAAACACAGTATATTCTTTCTTGGGCAACTGTCCAATTTTCATCATCAATTTAACTTGTCTGGCTGATATTTCAGCCCCTCCTAATCCTGTGATGATAATAGGAGTTACATGGCTGAACTTGTCTGGATTTCCATATATATATAAGGGTGGCCTCTGTCCTAGTATCTATTAATGCCCTAGTTACCATACTTGACCCGTTTTTCCAATATATGGCCAAGTTAATATGGGGTCTGCAATCCAGCCTGTGTATTTCCTTAATGTGGATTGGGGTTTGGCCTGTTTCCTAGTATTCCCTAACATGTGACTCACTTGGGTGTGAGAATTCAGGGTCTGTAGCATCTATAGGAGCAGTTCTTATTCCCCTATCTTGTCTGTTATCAAGTCCTTTATCTTGGTACATTCTGTACAGTTCATTGGTTGGAATACCATCTATCATTTCAAAGTCTACCCCTGCTCTCAATAGAGCAGTGAACATTTCTTTTCTGGTCACTCTATTTTGGTGCCAAATTTGCTGGCTATTCTCATTCTCCTCTCTCGGGGACATCCATCCCTTCCCCAGTCTTCTAAGTCGCTTAACTGTAAAATCTTATCTATCACCACTGAAAGATGGCTCCCTATTTCCCTAAGTAACAGAGTCAAAATTAGGTGTTTATAAGTAGGAGGAGCTGTCCTGACTATTAAATTCCTATGAGGGACTCCTAAGGGATCATCGTAATATCTGTCTGCAATTCCTGTCATGATAGCAGTCTTTATTATCTCCTCCTTTAGTTTTATGATACAATCTCTAAGTGAATACCAAGGTTTATTCTCAGTGGGCCTCATAGAATTAGTAGCATATCTCTTATTACATCACTCAGCGGCTAATGCCATCAGATTAGTCTTGCCATCACCATCTCTTTGCTGATAATGTTCCCTAAATGTTTGCTGAACTAGAGGATCATGGCTCTTACCTATGAATCTCATTTAATCCACCCTATCTACTCATATTCTACCAGCCCCTTGATCACTGAGTCTTACCATCCAAGATATTAATGGTTCTCTCATTCTTTGGGTGAATCTACTCAGAATGTCTGTGATCTCTTGCTGTGAAAATTCTTCCTGAATGTCCCTCATAACTGAATTGTCACCTTGGGTTTCTGTCCTCCTCCTTTGTATGGGATGAACATCTGTCTGAGTATTTGACCATCTCTCATTTTGTATGTGAGGGACATCCTGAATCCTAGTAGCGTTTTGTGCCTCATCCCCTGACGTTGTCTCATTTTCTCTCCACTACTTTCCCCTGCCACCATGGCAAGGACAAAGCTGGCAGTCAGGCTCGACCTGGGCTGGGTTGAAATGCACTCTTGGCTTATTTGGACTCCTGTTGCTTCTAGCCACATTAATGGGAAAATTCTCATTTGAGTCAGTAGACTCTTGAGCCGCAGTTTGTTCTCCTGCTACCTGAGATTCCCCTTCTTGATGTGGCATAGGAGTGCCCCCATTTCTTTCACTTATTCTCAATCTTTCATATACTAGCCGGTAGGCTGATAACACTATCCAGCTTTGCCTAGATAGTGATGCCCCTGACTGAATTCTAACCTCTTGTAAACATCTTTCCAAATCCCTAGGATCTCCTCTCTGTAGCCTTGGTTCCCAGTTTTACAGAGTCCGACTCTTTTAGCCCATTCCTTTGCTAGGGAGGAATAAAATGGATCCTCCCACCCTGGGACATTCATCTCTTTCTCCAAAGTTCCTCTGCTTCTAAATAGAGATCTTATACCTAGCGATCCCATTCTTGTTGCCAGATATATCATGAAGGCAGAATTCATGACTTCAAAGATGACCATGAATATGCCTGGATGGTCAATTATCACAGGATATAAGGAATTCTCTAAGTAGAAGGCAGAGGAATTAAAGCATTTATTGAAACTCAAAGGTAGCAAAGTAGCAGACCCATGGACCAGTGTCCCCAGTTCGACATCCTGGCAAGAACCTTCCAAGACCAGAACGCCCATCTCACAATAGTGACCAGGAGGCTACAGAAAAACATTATGACAGCAAGCCAAGACATACTGGTGCTTTCCCACCCCCCATGCCAGGGCCCTCCAGCAAGAAGACCACCCGGTGGCCTCAAGCCCCTGCTCAGCACTCTCTGATCTCCACGAGGGTCAGTCCTGCTTTTCTGTGGCGCCTGCCACCGCCACTTCTGCCACAATCTCCAAGCTGTGTTCCAGCTAGCTGACTGCTTCCTCTCTCTTTCAGGTCTTAACTGCTCTCACCAACTGCCTCTTAGCTCTGCTCCAACCATTCAGCAAGCTCCTCCCATCACAGGCTTCATGTCATCACATGGACCAGAACTCAGGTGCCTACCATTGGCTCCAGTCCTAGCCACTCCCCCAGGACCCTGAGAGCCCCTCCCCCGAAGCCCAGGGAATGGGCAGGAAAGATCTTCCCATTCACTGATTGCCTTTACAACTATCCAAGTGTTAAATTCAGTTCAATTGAAGTGACTTCGATTCACATTTATGAATGTCACTGCCACAATGATTGCAGTTTCACACAGAATTTGTGATTTTAGCCAGAAGGCTAAAAGACTTTGGGATAGGCAGTTCTATCCTTTTCCAGAATTTAGCTGCTAGAAATAGTAACAGAAAAAAAAAACCTAATTATAGAAAACATTGGAAATTTATTGTTTCTGTTGTTTTTCCTCTCTAAGTCAGAGAGGATTTTAGGATTTTGCCTTACAAAACTTTTTTGCAAACCATGATGATTTTTTGTGGGTAATTAACATGTAGGATCCCGTTTCCCTTAATTCCTTGCACAGTTACATTCATGGTAATGGCTTGGATGAAAAAACATAGCAAATCTCTCTCTCCCCATCTCCTTTCCTGAATGGGACTAGGGGGGCAGATGGTGCAGCCCTTTCTGTTTGGCTTAGCAGTATTTGAAATGAATCTGTGTTTTTCTCTTTTCAGGAGGAAAGATGTTAGCAAATCTAAACATTTTAGCTTCCTTATTACCAATGGTACTAAGCTTAAGTACTTCCTAAATAAACCCATTAGCTTTAGAGAATGTTATCCAAGCTCTCTAAAACTCTGTAGATACAATTTTTACCTACAACATCCACCTCAGTTAAATATTGCTCCAGTAGTCCTTGCATTTCAGGGAGATTGGATATCTCTTTATTTCACAAATAGTATAGGATAAGAGGTCTCTTTCAGAGTGTTTTTCCTAAGGTCTATAACTTAAACTTCTGCTGTTGGCCTAATATTTTTCTTTGGGGAGGGGTAGTAAGGGCCTTAGGATAATTAGTAGCGCTCTCTCCCTCCAACCCTAATTGAATAGCTGGACTGTGTTCTGTTCTGGGCACACACTTAGAACAATTGCTCTGACTGGGTACCTTTGAAGAAAGAACAGCAATAATGATTTCCACGGGGATAAGTCCAGTTAAACTTCATTCAACTAACATTAATTGCCTACTGTGTGCAGAGCACTGACTAGGTACTGGACAGATGAGACATCTTGGGGTATATAGTCCAGCAAGGGGATGAGACAAAAACAGAGAGCCATGTTACATAATGTTCCTTGGAAAATGCATTAGGTACAAAACAAAGTGCTACGGGAGGTATACGAGGGGAAATCATTTGTTACGTAATAAGGCGATTATAACAATAAACTTACAAAGCCAATCTGAGAAAAGGTTTGTTCTTTTCTCTTTCTCTCATTCTTTTCCTCCTGTTTTTTCCTCTTTAAGCCACTTAATTTTTGTCTCATACCTTCCCTAGTCCTGCTCCTGTGCATGCCTTCTCCCTGATTCTTTACTAGTTTATCTAGAATCTGGAATTATAGAATGAGGAGGGACCTTACATACTGTGTATTAGTCTAACCCTCTCAATTTACAGATGAAGAAACTGAAGTACGGATGCTAAGAAACTTTCCTGCATAGGTAGCAGAGCCAGGGTGGGGATCCAAGTATATACTGAATCTCAGGAAGCGGTGGAAGAAGCAGGCATTTACTGAGAATCTACTATGTGCCGGGCACAGGGCTGAGCACTTTACAAATCTTCACTTAATTTGATCTTCACAGCAACCCTAAGAGGTAGGTGTCATTATTATTCCCATTATACAACTGAGAAAACTGAGGCAAACAGAGATTAAAGGGTTTGCCAGTGTTACACATAGCTAGTAAGTTTCTAAGGCTAAATTTGAACCCAGATCTTTCTGACTCAAGGTCCAGCACTCTCCAGCTACACTTAGCTGCCTCTATAGTGTACTATATATTTCAGTACTGAATAATGAATCACTTTCATCATTGTGTGCACTAATATTAACTTAATGTGCATTTTGTCTCTGTGTGAGTTTATTTTTAGGTTATATGAATCTAATTTATAGCATCCGGGCAATGATCAGGCATTATGCCTAGCAATCAACGAGGTGTGTGTGTGTGTGTGTGTGTGTGTGTGTGTGTGTGTGTGTAGGACTATTGTGTCCTCTCATTTCTAAAGTCTATACAGTAGGAAATCACCGGACTTCTCTCAGCAGGGAAACACCGCAATACAACAGACCTACCTGTCCCTGTTTCCACTTTTTTTCCATAGTGGTACCCACAAGGATACATATTCTACTGACTAGTCCTAGAAAATTCTGTAAGGAGGTAAACTCCATCTTTAACTGAGCAAGTTGGAAAATTCAGTCTTGGAGTGGTTTCAGGAAGACAGGCACAAGATGATAGGCGTGGAACTGTTAAATGGTCCAACCACTCTGGAAAGAAATTTGTAATTATACTAAGAAAGTGACTATAAAATATACACATCCCTTGACCTTGATACTCCACTTCTAGGTGTATTTGCCAATGAAGTCAAAAATAGAAAATTCCCATTTACACCAAAATATATTTTTGTATGTGTATGGATTGATCATGTCCTACTCTTTATGACTCCTTTTGTGGTTTTCTTGGCAAAGATACTGGAGTGGTTTTCCATCACCTTCTCCAGCTCATTTTGCAGATGAGGAAACTAAGGCAAACAGGATTAAGTGACTTGCCCAGGGTCTCACTGCTAGTAATAGTCTGAGGCCAAATTTGAACTCAGATCCTCTGATTCCAAGGCTGGGACTCTTTCCACAATGCCACCTAGCTGCCCTGCACAGTTTTTTCTACTTTCTTACTTTACTTTCTTTTTTAAAAATTTAATTTATTTATTTTCAGTTTTCGACATTCAGTTCTGTAAGTTTTAAATTTTTCCCTTTCCCTTCTCCCTCTCTCCCCAAGATGGCATGCAATCTGACATGGACTCTACACATACATTCCTATTAAACACGTTTTCACGTTAGTCATGTTCCATAGAAGAATTATAATGAATGGGCAAACCATGAGAAAGAAAACAAAATAAAACAAAACAAAAGTGAAAAGAATTTCCTTCACTCTGCATTCTGACTCCATAGTTCTTTCTCTGGATGTGGATACTATTTTCCATCATGAGTCATTTGGAAAAGTTTTAGGTCCTTGCATTGCTGAGAAGAGCTAAGTCTATCAAAATCAGCCCTTGAACTCTGGCGATTACTGTGTAGAATGTTCTTCTGGTTCTTCTCACTTCACTCAGCATCAGTTCATATAAGTCTTTCAAGGTTTCCCTGAAGTCCACCTTCTCATCATTTCTTGTAGTACAAGAGTATTCCATTACATCCATATACCACAACTTGTTCAGCCATTCTCTAATTGATGGACATCTCCTCGATTTCTAGTTCTTTGCCACCACAAAAAGAGCAACTATAAATATTTTTGTACATGTGGGACCTTTTCCCTTTTTTATGATCTCTTTGGGATATATCCCTAGAAGTGATATTGTTGGGTCAAAGGATATACACATTTTTATAGCCCTTTGGACATAGATCCAAATTGCTCTCCAGGATGGTTGGATCAGCTCACAGCTCCACCAACAATGGATTAGGGTTCCAACTTTCCCACATCTTCTCCAACATTTATCATTTTGCTGTCTTGTCGTGTTAGCCAATCTGATAAGTGTGATGTGGAACCTCAGAGTTGTTTTGATTTGCATCTCTCTAATCAACAGTGATTTAGAACAATCAATAGTGATTTAGAGCATACTGTGCATATTTGTTGTAATGTTTGACTTTTTGTGATCCTGGGGGCCATAGAATGTCAATACTGTCCATGGGGTTTTCTTAGCCAAGATATTGGAGTTATTTGCCATTTCCTTCTCCAGTGGGTTAAGGAAACTGGTTAAATGACTTGGCCAGGGTCATACAGCTAGTAAGTGTTTCAAAAACAGTAGCAGAAAAAATAGCATTTTAGTTTTTATTTCACTCAATGGCATGTAAACATTCATGACTTTACATGGATATGCTCTTGTAGTTACATTATGGAAATGATCAAAACTTACAGGTGAATTAACATTCGCTAATCTGGAATTCTTTCACCCACAAGATAGTAGGCTTGTGATTTTTTTTCTTCAATTCTTATCTGAGAGTGTGATAGAGGGGGAGAATGGAATGACTTTTTAAAGCTACCAGTATATTAAATGGATTTCCTCTAAGTACTTGGCTTACTAGACATTGAGTTGGAGCTGGCTACACTATATTGTCATGTATTTGAAATAAGAAGAAATTGTAAAGATCAACTCATTCAATTTCCTCATTTTAGAGATGAAGAAATTGAGACCCATAAATGAAGTAACTTATTAAGATCATCCAGGCAACAGAGGGCACAGGGTGAGTTAAATATGAAGGGATAATATCTAAAAAATAAAATTAAAGGATGAGAGAGGAATACATTGGGAGAAAGAGAAAGAGTGAGATAGAATGGGATAAATTATCTCATATAAAAGTGGCAAGAAAAAGTAATTATAATGGAAGGGAAGAGGGGGCAGGTGAAAGGGAATGAGCGAATCTTGCTCTCATCGGATTTGACTTAAGGAGGGAATAACATACACACTTAATTGGGTATCTTACCCTACAGGAAGGTAGGGGAGAAGGGGATAAGAGAGGGGGATGATAGAAGGGAGAACAGATTGGGGGAGGAGGTAGTCAAAAGCAAACACTTTTGAAAAGGGACAGGGTCAAGGGTCAAGGGAGAAAATTGAATAAAGGGGGTCAGGATAGGATGGAGGGAAATATAGTTAGTCTTTCACAACGTGACTATTATGGAAGTGTTTTGCATAATGATACATGTGGCCTATGTTGAATTGCTTGCCTTCTCAAGGAGGGTGGGTGGGGAGGGAAGAAGGGAGAGAATTTGGAACTCAAAGTTCTAAAAACAAATGTTCAAAAAATGCATGCAACTGGAAAATAAGATATACAGGCAATGGGGTATAGAAATCTATCTTGCCTTACAAGAAAGTAAGGAAAAAGGAGATAAGGAGGGGGAGTGAGGTGACAGAAGGGAGGGCAGACTGGGGAAAGGGGCAATCAGAATATATGCCATCTTAGGGTGGGGGGGAGGGTAGAAATGGGGAGAAAATTTGTAACTCAAAATCTTGTGGAAATCAATGTTGAAAAAAATATTACATAATAAAATTTCATCTAAAAAAAGAACAGATTAACTAACTGGGACCTTGGACTAAATAGACTACATTGGCCATGCCTGAGCATATTTTTCTTTTATTATAAATTAATTTTTTTTAGTTTACAACACTCAGTTCCACAAATTTTTGAGTTCCAAATTTTATGCTCCTCCCTCTTCCTCCCCAAGACGATGTGTAATCTGGTATAGGTTCTACATTTGCCTTTACATTAAGCTTCACTTCCCAATAATCAAATTGTAAAGAAGAATTATAACCAATGAAATGAACCATGAAAAAGATGTAACAAAACCAAAAAATAATATTTAAAAAAGAGAGCAAATAGTTTGCTTCAATCTGCGTTCAGATTCTGTAATTCTTTCTCTGGATGTAGATAGCCTTTTCCATCATGAGTTATCTTTGACCTTGCATTGTCGAGAAGAGCCTAGTCTATCAAAGTTAGTCATCACAGAAGCAATGTGTCTGTGGTTGTGTATAATGTTCTCCTGCCTCTTCTTCCTTTACTCATCATTAGATCATATAAGACTCTCCAGATTCTTATGAAGTCCATCTGCTCCTCATTTCTTATAGCATAATACTATTCCATTACATTCATGTACCACAGTTTGTTTAGCCATTCCCCAATTGATGGGCATCTCCTTGATTTCCAATGAGGATATTTCTAAAGAACAGAAGTGTATTATTATATTAAAAGTGGATGACTCCATGTTGCAATGGCTTCAAAAATTATGCACCCCATATTTCAGTATGAGGGCATTAATTCTAGTTGTTCATGTCTTCTCCACCAAGTAAACAAAATTATTATAAATGTTCAGAAAAAAATTTGATCTGGTCCTTTCCACTGGTAAGTAGAAGACTAAATTTTTTCTTTATATAAAAATACTTCAAGGCTTCAAAGATTTGTAATTTCATAGGCAAATCCTCTGCACTGGTGCATGTTGCAATCTCAGTATAACTTAGCAAGTGGATATAGCCTTTGAGAGTTGTTGTGGAAAAAAAATCAATATCCTATGGCCAACTTCATGATGAGGAAGGCTCTCTGAATTTAATAAGGCTGATTCTCAGACAATAAGTATGTTGTCAAACACGAGTCAGTCAATCAATGAATATTTATTAGACACCTGCTATATGCCAGGCACTGTATGAAGCACTGAAGTTACAAAGAAAGGTAAAAAGCAGTTCTTGCTCTTAAGCAACTCACAATCTGAACAGACCTGCACTCAAAAGCTTTCCAGTTCAGTTAAATGAGTTTAATCTTTTAGAGCTTAAAACTGCACTGAGATTCTGTATGTAACTAAGAAAATATTTTGCAGTCGTAAAGACTATAAAGCACTAAATTGATATAAAAAATTAACATTATTTTTTGGGCTCAAGTTAGTGAGAAGGCTAAGATTTTGAGAGTTTATGTGAATTGTCCAGTGATGCACAGATAGTAATTGGCAGGGCAAGGACCTGAATCCAGTTTTTTCAAAAATTTTAAGACCAGCACTCTTCTCCAAAGGAATGGGGGTATGGATTAGACCTTTGATTTTATTGTTATACGGGATTCTTGGATGAGGAGTCTGCCTCTACCAATGCCCTCAACAAACTATGGTTTTAGAAAGTTACTTAGAATACTAGAAAGTTAAATAATTTGCCCAGAGTCACAGTCAGTTTGTATTGGAGTCAGGACTTGAATCCAGAACTTGTTCCCTATCTATCTCAATTTCCAAGGATATTAGAAGCTTTTCTTTGCTTATGTTGTTGTATTGTGTGGACTATGAATTTCTTTTATTCAAAGCAAGTCACTTAACCTCTCAGTTCACTAGGCAGTTTTCTAAGATTTGCAAAAAGGCACCATCTTGCTTTAGTAGAGGGAATCTCTTCATCCAGAAGTTCCCTGTACCAGTGAAAGTCCCTATCCCCTTCACCTTGCCAGCAAATGATATTAATATAGCTATGATGGAAATGGGAGGGTTCGGAAAGAAAGCTAGAGCTAGAAGCTCCTAATTTCACTTGACACATTAGTCATACAAATAAGATTCTTGAGACAGTTGCCACTCTACATGAGAGAGGGAGTTCACTATACCAATGGAATTACAGGTTTAAACCATCCCTACCCCTTAAAAACACACCAGGTTACCTTTCTTGGATAATTCCTTCATGGAAGTTTTATGATAGGACTTGCACAAGAATCACACAGGATGAGGGAGTGTTCCCCAATGGAGAAAGTGACTATATTGATGAGATCAGAGGTTCACTGAAAGAATTAATAAACCTTGTACTTGAAGAGCAATTGATACTCCTTAAAGATCTGGTTTGGGAGACTGGATAACCAAGTAGTCTAACATAACCCCATGGGGAATGTCTTTTTCATTTGTAGCTACTGATAGAAGAGGCAATGATGGTGCCAGTCTATAGTTCTTGCCATTGGAGGAGGCTAAAGCTTGTGAATTCGGTTTAAGAGTTCTTAGCTGAAGCAGGTGAGTTCTCAGCTGAAGCTAATGGAGTGTCTGCACTAAATTTGGCACCACTATGGTAAGCTTCCAAGAGCGAAAGGAAGGGTGAACCAGCTCAGGTTGGAAATGGAGCAGAGCCAAGCTTCTAGGCCAGTTTTGGACCTGTGAATAGTTGCTATACTTCCAGACTGGGTGAGATAAGGGACACAATAAAAAAAAACGTGGGGGAGGGAAGGGATGAAGATGCTAAGATTGAGACAGGTGGAAAAATGGCTAATTGTGTCTCAGCTTGGGATAAGGCATGTCCTTCTGAATGCCTCAATGAGAGCACTTGGTCACTAAGCTGCCCATCCATCACGTTATGCCTTAGCTCAAGCACATTTTTTAATTCTCTGCTTTCCCCAACTCCTCCTGCCCCTATCAAAGCAAAACCCATAACACCTCCCACCAATAATACATTCACAAACACAGACGAACAAATCTGGTACAAATAACAGAAGGGATTAGGCTCATTTTGTGAGGTTCACTTGAGTTCAGGAAAAAAAGAATGATAAGCTTTTTAAAGGAAGAAAGAAATCATCAAAGCCCCCAAGAAGCTCCCAAAGTGCGATTTAATAGCAGCTATCATGTTGCCTCCCATGTCTTGACCACTTCTTGTGCAGCTGTTTCACTTTAAGATGCCCCAATTCCTGCCCACATGTACAGCCCTCCATGTTGACCTAAGCACACATGCCCAGGCACTTTGGTCACTCTTGATGACCATAAACCCTTCAGTGAGTGACTATAAGGGTATTTCAAATGGATAGGATGAAATTCAATCCATTCAGTCGCTAAATCATTGTCTAAGGTTAAGACCAGAGAACAATTAGCAGTGTGGGGGAGTTTCCTCCTACCTGTCAAAGTGGCAACAAGGGCCTTTTGTTTGTCCAGAGGACATATCTAAAACTTTAATTTTACTTTAATATTAAAGGGATATAGATGCAACATTTTTACATAGAAGAGCAGGACTGAAGATATGATTCTGAATCTTGAGTATTTTCATTCTGTGATCTCAAACCAGGTTCATTTCCACATTCATTTTGATAGAATGATTTATGACAGCAACATTCAAACAATGATGTGCTCTGGATTTGGTCTCTCTTAACCAGGGGTCCAGGAACTTTAAAAAAAATTGATATGTAAATACTTTGATAATAGTATTTCAATATAATTGGTTTCCTTTGTGATCCTGTGTATTTTGTTTTATACATTTAAAAAACATTATTCCAAGAAGGGGCCCATAGATTTCACTATGGACCATTCCCAAAAGGGTTCATGACACAAAAAAGATTAAGGATATCTAGTACATGGTGGTATATTAAATGGTGTCAGTGCCATTATCTTTAGTTCCTTTTCTAAATTATGAACTATAGGCCTAGGAAATTAGGCTTGCATAAGTGTATACCAGTATAGCTAGGGTATTTTTCTATGCAGAAGAGCACCATACTTAGTTATATTCCAAGTGTTTAGATGAGAAGATTCTAACATGTATGTGACTGGAATGAAAGGGAACAAGAGAAGCAATGTTTTAGTCCCATTTTCTTTTAAAAAATTTTTCCTTCTTTATTATGCATGTAATAATCAATAAACATAAACATTTAAATACAAAAGAATAAAAAAGAAGGTTTAAATGAAACCGTGAAGATCTGGTTTTTAAAAATCATTAATTAATTAATTTTTAATTTTCAACATTCACTTCCATAAGATTCTGAGTTTTAAATTCCCTCCCCTCCCCTGCCCCAAGACAGTGTGCAATCTGATATAGGCTCTATATATACATTTATATTAAACATATTTTCATGTTACTTATGTTGTAAAAAAGAATTAGAACCAATGGGAGGAACCACAAGAAAGAAGAAACAAACAAAAAAAAAGAGAGCAAATAGTATGCTTTGATCTGCATTCAGACTCCATATTTCTTTATTTGGATATGGACAGCATTTTCCATTAGAGTTGTCTTAGATCCTTGCATTGCTGAGAAGAGCTAAGTCTATTAAAGTAAGTCATCACGCAATGTTGCTGTTATTGTGTATAATGTTCTCTTGGTTTTACTCACTTCACTCAGCCTCAGTTGGTATAAGTCTTTCCAGGTTTTTCTGAAGTTCACCTGCTCATCATTTCTTATGGAACAATAATATTCCAGTACCTTAATATACCACAACTTGTTCAATCATTTCCCAATTGATGGGCATACCCTCAATTTCTAATTGTTGGCCATCAAAAAAAGAGCTGCTATAAATTTTTGTGCATGTGGGTCCTGTGTGGGATGAAAGACCCTCACCAATTAAAAGTTAATAAGGAGCCATCTCAGGATGGGAACAGAAATAAATTTTATTCAATTCTCGAGAACTGAGCATCCCCACTAGAACAAATCCAGCAAGGGAGGCGCTTTACAAGGGGCAAGGCACCCATAATTATACCTAACACAAGAGAATTCCTGCCCACCTCTGACCCTTCTCACCATTGGCTGGGAGGTGGGCTTACAATCTGAGCATGAAAGCTAGACAAAGAACCAGGAAACTGAAGCACAGAAACTCCAATTTCTATTCCCTTAGTTAATGATTACAACTGAGGTGACATCTATAAATCTAAAGAAGGAGAATAGGATAAGGGGAGGGGGAGATCCTCCCCATTCTTCCACAGTATTTTTACAGTAAAGTAAAACAGGTCACAGTGACCCTATTCTTACTGAGCAGATCTTTAAACCAGAACCAGAAGAAAGAACAAAAAGTTTCAGGGTAAACTCTCCCAGAGGCTGAGCCATCAGACTCTCATGGCCTCAGAACTTTTTTTTTCACTTGCCTTTTTCTTGATTTTTAAACATTTGTTAGTATAGATATAGATATATATTTATACATATCTTCCCTGTGAAGTCTTCACATTTTATTTACCTCACACAGTCCTTTCCCCATTTTTATGATCTCTTTGGTTGGGATACATACCTAGAAGTGTATTGCTAGAAGAAGTATTGCTGAGTCAAAGGGTATGCACGGTTTTATAGCCTTTTGTGCATAGTTCCAAATTGTTCTCCAGAATGTTTGGATTAATTCACAACTCCACCAACAAAGCATTAGTGTTCCAATTTTCCCACATCTTCTCCAGCATTTATCATTTTCCTGTTTTGTCGTATTAGCCAACCTGATAGGTGCGATGTGCTACCTCTGAGGTGTTTTGATTTGCATTTCTCCAATCAGCAGTGATTTAGAGCATTTTTTTTCAGATGACTATAGATAGCTTTAATTTCTTCCTCTGTTCCTCATATCCTTTGACCATTTATCAATTATATTCTTATAAATTTGATTCAGTTCTCTATGTGTTTTCAAAATGAGGCCATTATCAGAGACACTGGTTGTAAAAATTGTTTCCCAGCTGTCTTCTT
This sequence comes from Trichosurus vulpecula, assembly GCF_011100635.1. NCBI lineage: Eukaryota > Metazoa > Chordata > Mammalia > Diprotodontia > Phalangeridae > Trichosurus > Trichosurus vulpecula. The sequence continues at coordinate 13,940,389 of NC_050578.1, forward strand.
CCCTTAGAATCTTGGTTATACTGACTTTGTTTGTGCAAAAACTTTTCAATTTAAGGTAATAAAAATCATCCACTTTGTACTTGTAGCAACAATCTGTAGGGGTGTGTAAGACCAATAACATCAGCATACAGAAGGACTGCTAACACAGGTTCTTTGATCTGCTTTTCTAAGGAAAGCAACTTTAAGGGGTTAACAATCTCAGTTTAATCAAACATATATATATATTTCATTCACTTAGTTCTGGGGGAAAACTTCAAGGCAAATACAAACAGAAATTACAAACATCAACAGACAGACCTTGTCTGATTCAAATCACAATATATAGTTACCAGAGAAGAACCAATGGGTCTGGGTTACAAAGCCAGGGGGCAGTTATGGCTTGCCTAGAGTCTCAACACTCCTTCCATTAGTGTGCCCCCAAAGTCAAACAGGAAGCTCCCCTCAATTATACACTGTTCAGAGCCCAGGCTGGGTGTGTGAAAGTTCCCCACACCAGGTACAAGTCAATGACTCCTGATTGTCTTGATGCTGAGAAATTCCAAGATGAAGACAGCAAAAAGCTTTCCCACCCATTCAAACAAAAGGGAGACTTGATAGTCTTAGCATCACGAGAGAAGAATAGGGAAAAGTCTGATTGCCTTAACAGCACTTTCTCTATCTCTTGTTTGGTCATAAGTTCTTCCTTCTCCATAGATGTGACAGTAAACTATTCCTTGCCCTCCTAGCTTGCTTACAGTATCATCCTTTATGTCTAAATCATGTACCCATTTTGACTTTATCTTGGTATAGGATGTAAGATATTGGTCTCTGCTTAGTTTCTGCCATATTATTTTCCAGCTTTCCCAGCAGTTTTTGTGAAATAGTGAGTTCTTATCCTAGAAGCTGGAGTCGTGGGTTTACCCAACAGTGGATTATTATAGTCATTGACTACTGTGTTTTGCATACCTAATCTATTCCACTGTTCCACCACTCTATTAGCCAGTTACCAAGTAGTTTTGATGATTGCTGCTTTATAATACAATTTAAGATCTGCTATGGCTAGGCTACCTTCCCTAACATTCCTTTCATTAATTCCCCTGGTATTCTGGACCTTTTGTCCTTCCAAATGAATTTTGTTATTATTTTTTCTAGCTCTGTAAAATACTTTTTTGGTAGTTTGATTGGTATGGCACTGAATAAGTAAATTAATTTAGGTAGAATGTGAGTCTTTGTTACATTGTTTTTATTAAGTAAATATGAAATTGAACAAGGTTGTATTAAAATCCCCTCTTTGTTCTAGTCCCTTTCTAATTAAAAAAAATATTTCATTGATGTCTCTCTCTCTTTCTCTCTCTCTTTTTTCCCTTCTTTCCTTTTTCCCATCCTTCTTTCCTCCCTCCCTTCTTTCTTCTCTTCCTCTATATGTTTATTTCTTTCTTCTGGCACTACTCAATTTATGTCTTCTTCTCTGAATAGAAGTGTTTACTTGTAATAAATAATATAATCAAGCCAAGTAAATTAACACAATTACATTTAGCCCCATTTTCTGTGAGATGTACACTTCAGCTTTTTGTTGTTGCATATGTGACTTTTTCTGTGCTCATTGTTGTATAGATCCAGGATATGGCTCTGGGAAAGACCAACTCATGAGTTCAGAAGAAAAGATAGGAAAAGGCTAAAGGACTATTCTCTCTTTTATGTACTTTAACAATACAAGTTCCCCAGTACAGTATTTAAAGATTATACACACACACACACACACACACACACATATATACATACGCACATACATACACATATATGTATTATATATACACATAAACATATATGCATGTATGTATATATAAAGATAGGACTTCCCCATTTAATCTCCTCCAAATCTCTCTTTTCTTTGGATCCTTTGGTAGCATAGATGAATCTCTTCTTGAAACCTCACCTTCCTACAAGGTAGGGTGTTTGTAGGTAGGTTACTATCTACCCATTATTATAGGATAGAACTGTAACAACAATGTTACTTGCAGCTACTGTGGAGGTGTAAGGTCAATAACACCAGCACACAGGAGGGCTGCTACCACAGTTTCTTTGATGTGATTTCTAAAGTAAAGCACTTTAAGGGGTTAACAATCTTACTTTAATTAAACATACATATCTCATTCACTTAGTTCAGGGGAAAAAGTCAGTACCCTGAGCTTCAGGACAAACACAAACAGAAATTACCAGCAGAGAAAATAAACAAATCTAACTGTCTGACCATAGCAATACATACATAAGTTACCAGAAAGAAGCACCAGCATCTGTGTTTTCAAAGTCAAAGGGCTCCTTAACACCTGCTCAGAATCTTGTCTGGCCAAATCACATCAACACTCTTCCAATGAGTGAGCCCCAAAGCAAAATGCTAACCTCAGAGTATATATATCTATATCTATATTTATATCTATATATCTATATCTATATATCTATATATGCTATTTCCAATCGAGGACTATTGATTCAGTCAAAGCTCTTGACTCAAACAAAGGCAAGACTCAATCAAAGGCAGTTGATTGCCTTAGTGCTGAGAAGAATGCCAAAAGAAAAAACTGCAAAAAAGTCCCACTTTGTTTGCCATTACAAGAACTGAACCCAGTATTTATGATAGTTCACTTTTGGTCTCCTGGGAGGCAGATCTGGGACAAGACATCTATTTACCTTAGATGAAGTTTGAAAATTCTACTCATCTGAGTGTTTGCAACAAAGATACTACAACATTTCATTGTGTATAACACATAAAAATCGACATATTACAAAATGAATATTTATGTACCACAGAGAACAGAATTTTCTAGCATTTAAAGTGTCACATTATAGAATGTTCCTTGTTATTCTCTCTTCATGGTCCCCCACCCCCTTTTTGATGTGTGCTAGGGGGCTGACCATCTGGCCTATTCCTTAAGACTAGGGTATATAGTATGAAACCTCTAAGTACTGGATTCCTGAACTAAGGTGAGTGGGATTTGAATTCATATGAACATTTATCCTTCCTTCTTTTCTTCCTTCCTCTTCCTTCCTTCCTCCCTCCTTTCCTCCCTTCCTTTTTCCTTCCTTCCACATTTATTGAGTGTTCCTTGTGTATGAATCTTTAATTTTAGAGATTGCTTGATTTTTTTTCTTTCTTTTTTTTAATAAAAATATCAGGCTTTTAAGATTCAGTAACTTAGTTTGAAAAGTGAATTGGAGTGGCATTTTCATTAAAAAGGTTCTAACTGAAATAGAAATTAAACCATATAGGACTACAAGTTTTAAGAAAATGGGAACATCAATAGATGTATCTATAATCAGAAAAATACTCTTGTAGAAGTTGTTGTTGTGTTTGTCCTTTGCTCTTACACCAGGGAGATGATGACATGACTTGCAGTTGATTTTGATTTGAGTGAGGGAGGGCTGTGCAAGGTCACTAGCCTCACTTTCTCTTCCAGAACCATTTGGGTCCAGTGGCCAGATATTCATCAGCATGACTGGAGATGACTCATGATGCAATGGGAGACCTTGGCCCTTTTTAAGCTAAGGTCTTTTCAGGTTCTCTCTTTGAGTGAAGTAATGCCCATTCAGTGAATAGGCATCCTTAAGAAGTGAGTCAAGGGATGGCCCTTTTAATTAAAAAAAAAAAATCAAACTGGGAGTGATAGACTCCCAGGGTTGCTGGCTAAAAGAGAAACAGTTACTATTTACATTCGCTCTGAGCCAGAATGGCCCCCCAAAAAGCTTGGGCAGGGACCTATTGTACAATCTGTGAGCTCCAGAGTGAATTGGGTTTATGGTTTGTATGGCCTTTGACAAAGAAATCTAGCCAAGTGAACGAGGCAGCTTTCGGCCATCAGAATTTGCCTTCATTTGGAGAGGAGGGGAGAGTGAGATAGGGAGAGGAAGAGAGAGAGGATGAGCTGAGTTACCCAACTGGCTGGGTCCCCATTCAGGCAGCTCAGACTACTCACAGGTTGTATTTGTCCTTCATTCTCGAAGAGGACCATAAAGATATTCCATTTATTTGGAATTATTCAGAGTTGATTCCACATATTTTTTATCCATTCTTGAATTGCACAATCTCTTCCACATAGTTCGGAAATGCACATTTGCTGACAGTAGGTAGTAGTTTCCAAATCACTAGAAGCTGGATGTCCATTTATTGCAAATGTTACTGAAGCTCTACAGATATGGGTTGGACTAGAGTCTGGGGGTGGGGAGCCTGCAGCCCTGAGGTCACATGTGGCTTTCTATGTCCTTGGGTGTGGCCTTTTGACTGAGTCCAAGTTTTACAGAACAAGTCTTTTTATTAAGGGGATTTGTTCTATGAAGTTTGGATTCAGTCAAAGGGCTGTACTTGAGGACCTAGAGGGCCATATATGGCCATTACTTCCAACTTGAGATTCTAATGAAAGACAATACTGTATATACATACATACATGAGAGATTTATGATTTCACCAACATGAGGAACTCCTTGTATAGGAACTTTGTCCTTTAATGGAGTACCCACTCTATACCTTAGGAAATAAGTTCTCAAGAATTGCTTGGGGCACAGAATCGTTAAATGATCGCCTGTAGTCACTTATCTTGTTAAGTGTCAAAGACACAATTTGAACCTAGGTCTTCCTGACTCTGAGCCCTCCCTATTTTCTTAAAAAAGCAAGCAAGCAAACAATCTATTTGTGTTTAAAAAAACCCATTAATTTTAGCTTTTTGATGAGTATTCAGGCTAAGAAGGAAGCTAGTGATTCGAAGACTGTTCAGGAAACAATTTGTGATTTATTCAGTTTTGGAAGAGCATGTGTCAGTCTAAAAAACATTAATATATGCATGAACACATGTGGCCCAGAATCAATATGCTTTTTATGAGGATATATCATTCACAAACACTGTGATCCATTCTGTTATGAATGTGTAAAGTAAGTAAAGTTTTATTCATGCTAATGCTAATGGGAGTTACATATGTGCCTAGGAGGGAGTCCATAATCCAGGGCTCAGCATATTATGGGCTTCATTCCATCACTGTTTTTTCCCCCCTCCACTGCTGTGTGATTAACCTCTGTAGAGCAAAGCCTGTCTTCATATATTTGGTGTATGAAGAAAACCATGAAAATGATATTGAATTAAGACCCCAGTTTCTCAAAAGGGGAGACCATTGGTCTAACACCTTACTAACGTTCAGCTGTCAACATCCTTGGTTTGATTCTATTGGGAGCTGGGGAGGAGGAGTGAAAAATTTTGTAGGAAAGGTTATGTGATATTAATGAGAAACACATTCTTCATGTTCTTTTGATGTTCTCTTAAGCCCTCTGTGCTTTATCTTTCTTAGAATCTGGCCATTCAAAAGGGAAAATACTCCTTTTCCATGGCCCACAAATAAGCTACATTTTGGATGATCAAAAAGTACTTGTGCTAAAGGGTCCCCCTCCTTCCAAGTCTGCTTTATTTACTAGTTCTGATTTATTGCAGAGAACCACTGCATTATCCTCCCTCCCCACGCCACTCCCCGCCCCCACCTCAGTATCAAAGCCATAATGCATTTCACAAATACCAAAGGGTGCTCAAAACCCATGGACCTCTGTCTTAAGTTTTTCTCTCCTCTATTTATGTATTTAAATTGGTTGAACAGATGGCTTTCTCTCTCATTCTTTCTTTTAAACTGGTAAAAATATTCACCCAAAGATGGAGACCTTGTAGGTCAAGTTTCATTCTGGAGTGCACTTTTACAACCAGGTAATTAACCTCTGAAAATGAGGGTTTATGAAGGAAACAAGGAAAATCCTAACAACAGGATCTCACTAAAACTAGGGTGGTAAATAGACTTCTCAGCAACAGAGGCCTGAAGAATAATCATTAAAGAAGTTTTCAAAATACTTTCAATACATAGCTAGTTTAATTTACAAGGGTCTTCATGAGTCTTCCCTAGTGTCCACTACAGTAGGCTCATGAGGTTAACACTTTTATTAGTGACAGGTATCAGAAACTGTGAATAGTGTGAACAAAAAAGTGGGAGGGAAGGATTGAAATCAGTAAATCAAGAAATATTTACTGAGCACCTTTCATGTGTAAAATATTATGTTGGGCTCTCTGGGGAATAAAAAAAGGTGCAGGATCATTTCTCTTTAGTAGAATACTGGTAAATATTTAACAACCAGCTCTCTAAAAAATGTACCTATGAAATATTTTAAGTTTAATTTTCATTATTAACATTTTCATCACTTTCTTAAATCTGGAAATCAATAAAACAATGTCAGATCCTTATTTGTAGTGTTTGTCAATTTCTGAAAATGTAAATACTCACATAAAAAATTTAACAATTAGCTTGGAGGGTTTGAGCTGGCTTCAGCACACCTGCAATTTATAATCTAGTTGGGGAGAAAAATTTCAAGTACATAAAAAATTAAATAGGGGTGCAAAACACCGATGCAAAACAAGGGATGTCTGTGTCTAAATGGCTCATGATCAAGTTCCAAATGGATGGTATGGACAAAGTCCCTGTCCCTTGGCTCCTGCTTATAGCAAATTCTCCCCACACGTTTCCTCAAGTCATACTAGCTTTCTATATAAAATGAACCTTAGGAGTTCTGTGTGGAATAATGATCATAAAAGCTTTTGTCTCTTTGTTCAGAAGAATATGAAATTGGATTGACCAGTGTTTGTGAAGAGGAACAGAGGTTTAAATAGTATTAATGCAAATACATGATTGCTATAAACTTAAAATAAACCTATGATTTAAGGTGGAGACCAGTGGAACAGACAATTAGTGTTGTCACTTCACAATAGATGGTTATAAGGTAGAGAGGCCTGGAAAAAATTTTCATGGAGGAGGACCTTGAGTGGGGACTCGAAGGATGGGTTCAATGAGGAAAGGGAGACACCATAGGAGAATCAACATGATACAGGGGGAAAGCACTGAGCTTGGAGTTAAAATTACACAAAAATTGGGTTCGAATTGCACAAAAAATGTTTACTGTGTGACATTGGACAAGTCCCTCAACGTCCCCAAACATCACATTTCTCACCTGTAATATGAGGGGGATGGACATGATAGCCACTGAGGCTTATTCTAGGTCTTATGATTTTATAAACATTTCATGAAGAAAGGTACTGCTTTTCAGTCAGTTAGTAGAGTAGCCTAGAGGGGTGTGTTGGTAATCAAAATGGGCTCCTTAGCACTTAGTTCAACAAGTGCCCTTGAAGAGTTTGGTCTTTGTTTCCTTTGATTAATTCAGTGTCTGTGATTGAGTCTTTCTAGGTGCTAAGCCCCAGGCCCAAACCCCTATTAGGTATAAAACCTTAGTGGGTATGGATTTGCAACTAAGGTGGGGCCCAAGGTGAGGCTAACTCCAGGGAGGGCCTAGTTTACATGTCTGGGAGAGCAGAGGCTTTTAGACCATGTGGGTTTAAGTCCGCCTCTTTGTGGACGATTCTAGGTCACGTGGGTGAGTCGCATGTGTGACTTACCTCTGACGCTGAAAAAGATATAAAAACCAGGGGTTGGCTGTCTGTTCTTTGGAGCTCTCTTACTCACAGCAGTGGTGGCACGTGTGACTCTGGGCCAGCCCTTGTTCTGAGCTCCCGGGCTGAACCTAGATGTTGGTAACTATGAATTGTATTGGGTCTGTCTGTTGATGTTTGTACTTTGTAATTTGTTCTGAAGTTCAGGGTGCTGGCTTTTTCCCCTGAACTAAGTGAATGCTGTCTGTATGCTGGATTAAAGTAAACTTGTCAACCCCTTTAACCTTGCTTTCCTTATTAAGGCAGATCAAAGGAACCTGTGCTTTCCCAGCATGCCGGCAGCTTTCTGGGTGCTGGCTGTGTGTGGATCTTATACCCCCACAGAAGCTGTTGAAACAAGAGGGAATTTGTAGAGAGAAGCAGTGAGATGTAAGTCTGAAACGGTAGGTTGGGTAAGATTAAGAAAGACATTGAATACCAGGCTAAGGAGTTTGAACTTTATATTGTAGACAATGAAGAGGCATAGTTTCTATTTAGGTGACTGGAGCAATTCTTTTGCAACACTCTGAACAATTGTGCCCATAGTATGTATATAATTTTTCCTTGTTAGCCAGGAGGATTCTGTTGTTTTCTGCGGGGAGAATCTCAGATTCCCATGTAATTCACCCCTAAGGTGTTAGATTCCTCCTCTTTCGAAATTCCCTTAAATTAAAGAAAAACATTTGTTAAACGAAAAAAAATTACCAAATAAAAAGTTGGAACATTAATTTCATGACCATTATAAAATGATTTATTTTCAACTCTATGCATGGGCATATACAGGCAGAGCCACATATATAAAACACACACATGCATACATATGCTCATATAATGCCCATGTGGACCAGTTAGATTAATTTTGTTTGAGGTCGACTTGACTTTGCTTCTACCAGATGTCTTGCATAGATCTGCTCTGAGTCATAAATGAACAGGACAAGTATGGATGGTCCTGATTAAATTTCTTACCATTATGAGAAAAACAAATCAAAGCACATAGCCTAAGAATGATGAGTCAATAAATGATATGCTCTGAAAAAGAGTGGTCTATTATTATCTCATTATTGAAAAGGGTCATGAAGACTGATTATAAAGCTTCAGATTTCATGTAAACTCACCACTAATAAATTTAGGGATACACACACATATTCACTTAAACAAATAGTAACAAGGAATTTTGGGGAAGAATTCATCAGTTTCAGAGGAAAATGGTTATTAGTATCAGAAGCTGTTAATATAAAAATCCAGAAAATGGATTCCTGAGCAATCTCTGTAAGATATTTGAGAGGCAAATAGGATTTTAGAAAACTAAGATGTGCAAAGCAGAGAGGAATGTTTTTGTGAAATTCTATTTATGAAAAATGGATACCCTCTTTTCTTGTTTATGTCCAATTTGTTCAGACATTTCTGTTAACCTTTAACAGGGAGAAACTTCTGATATTGAGGACGAGTAGAAAACTTTATATAAAACATTTGAATGTGGATGGTGCATGACATTAGGAAGGAAAATTTTTTAAAATAGTATTTTATTTTTCCAATTACATGTAAAGATAATTTTAACATTCATCTAAAAATAATCAAGTTCCAAAATTTTCTCCTTTCCTCCCTCTTCTTGACCTTCTCTAAAATGGTAAGCACTTTTTATGTGTGCAATCAAGTAAAACATATTTCAATATTAGTCATGTTGTAAAAGAAGGAATAGACCAAAAGAAAAAAAAATCATGAAAAAATAAAGTGAAAATAGTATGCTTTTCATCTGCATTCAGACTCCAACAGTTCTTTCACTGGATGTGGATAGCATTTTCTATCATGAGTCCTTTGGAACTGTCATGGAGCATTGTTTATTGAGAAGAGCTAAGTCATTCATAGTTGACATTCATACAATGTTCTCCCAGTTCTGCTCTTTTCACTTTGCATCACTTCATGTGCGTCTTAGAAAGGAGAATTTAGAAAATCCCACAGCTACAGAACATTTGAGGTCTGCTTAAATAAAATGTCAATAATCCTCTCATTTCAGGAGATCTTGATAATTTAAAATCTAGAAACTAGGAAATAGGAAGGGAGGAAAAAAAAAAGAAGACAGTTTTTGGTTGTTATATTCAAGGAGTACCTTTCATCTGCAGACCTCAAACCACTTCCCAAACATTATTTTAATGTTCTTGTTAGCTAATAAGTTGCTAATAAGTTAGCTAATAAGTAGCTGTTCTTGCTAAATGTCCTTGTTAGCTAATAAGTTGAGGGCTTACTATACCCTATGTTTCTGTCATGTTTCTGTCACGTAGATGACAAATACGCTAAATTACATAATAGACAAGTGAATTGGTTAAAATAGGACATTATGATATTAAGTTCATCTCAGTGTACCACAACTGAAGTACACTGGGAAAGGTGTAGGATTGTAGGATTTCCACCTTGTGCATACTGACCAAAACTAACCCTTGTCTTCTTGGGAATGTCTTCAAGCATGTCACAACTCAGAAGACCTTGGAATTAGACTGTGAGCATCACTGCCCACTCCAGACTAGCTCTGGAAATAATCACCAAAAGATTTTAACATGTAGCCTGAGGGAATCCTATAGCCTTGTAGAGTTGATAATAACAACAGTGAAATGTGCATCAGAGTAGTAGTATTAATAATGATGATGATAACTAATATTTATTTAGCACCTTAAGGTTTACAAATCACTTTACACTTATCTCATTTTATCATTTTGGAATTTACAAAATGTTTTTCTTCTAGTAACCACCCCATGAGGTAAGGAATGCAAGAATGATCATCTCTATTTTATCATATTTTAAAAAGTTTTGTTGCTCCCGTTTGTTTTACAGCATAGCCACTTTTTGATAATATTTTATTTCTCTCAATTACATGTAAAGATCAATTTTCACATTCATTGAAAAAATTTTGGGTTGTAAATTTTCTCCCTCCTTTCCTCTTCCCTCCTTGACATGATAATATACGTTATACATGTTCAACCATGAAAAACATATTGCCATAGCATTTTTTATCATAGGTTCTTTGGAGTTGTCTTATATCATTGTATTGCTAAGAATAGCTAAGTCACTCACAGTTGATAATTATACAGTGTTGCTGTTACTGTGTACAATGTTTTGTTTTCCTGGTTCTACTCCCTTCATTTTGCATCAGTTAATGTAAGCCTTTCTGAAATCAGCCTGCTCATCATTTCTTCTCTATGACTGGTATTATTTGTTATAATTCGTCAGGGTCCAATTATGCTGTTACTTATATTGTTACAATTATTGTATATAGTTTTCTCTTGGTTCTGTTTTCTTCAGTCTATATCACTTCATTTCCACACTCTTTGAATTTCTTATATTTGTCATTTCTTATTCTACAACAAGATTTTATTAAGTTCACCTACCAACATTTTTTTTAGCTGTACCCCAACTGATGGTCACTGATTCACCCTTCTCAGGTTTTGGCTATCAAAGGGTGCTGTTATGAATATTTTCTTATACGTCGGACATTTCTTTGAACCTGGCTGATAAGAGAGTTTAGTTACCTTTATTACAAAATTCCAAACCATTTTCTAGAATGGAACCAATAATTCACAGATTCACCAATAATGTATTAATGTATCTTTCTTTTTTAAAGCCAATATGACATAAACTATTTATTTTAAAACAGTCTTTGACAATTTGATGGTCTAGCATAGAGCCAAGAACTACTACTTGGCTCAGGCCACAGGGATTGGAAACCTGCACAACTTCTTTTCCTTACTCAGCCATTCAAATTTGCCCTGAGTTCATTTCTGGGAGGTCTCTTTTGAGCCTCCTAATTCTCACACTCTTTGGTTCATCACCTCACAATGGTTACCCCAAGGGACAAATGTACTTTTAGTTTTCATCTAAGTCAAACAGGTACATGGGGTTATCTATTCACACTCTGTAGTCCCTCATACCTCTCCCATGAGCATGTAGATACCTATTTATTCACAGTCATATTTTTTGCATTGGTTTATACACTTCCTCCTGCTCTCACATTGGCTTACTCAAATTAGGTGGTAAGAGAAGGACCATACCAGACTGTTACACTCAAATTCTCTTGGGGTCCTAGGGGTAGCCTTGTTGTTTAGGTCTTGAGCATTTACTGATTTTTTTTCCACATAAACTAGCCACTCATACTGAAGCTATTTTTAGATCTTGACCATTTACTTAGCAATAAGGTAAAAGAAAAAATAATAACACTGCTAGTACTTACTAAAGCAAAAAAAATAATATTGAATGCAAGTCATACATTAACCTGGGTTACACTTTCTTACCAATGAGTGTGCTCTCTCTCTCTCCCCATATATATGTATACACACACATATATACATAGATGTATATGTGTATATGTAGATAAGTATGTATATATGTGTATGTGCGTATATATAGTAATGTACTTATAGACACTTGGAAGCGAAACAAATTCATTTTCTCAGTGTAAGTCACAACTCTGGACTTCAGGTTTTAATATTATTGTTCCAATAAGGAATAAGTATCATACCTAGCTACTTCTCTGATAAGTGCTTGTCTGCTAGTCTGCATGACTCTCTAATTAGAAAAATTCTCTTCTTTTCTATTCCTGAACAGAACATTTACAGGTGTTTAAATCCTACATTAAAATATTAGAAAAGTGTTAGACTTCTAATTTAGCTATCAGTCTTCTTTTAATAAGAGAACTGCAAAGCTCATCAAACTGTGGTCACTACATACAAGCCTAGCCAGCTCTTCACTCATCACAATTCTGTGTTATCCAATTAGATCTCAGCATTTTTTCTTATAAAGCAGATAGATGTCTTTTTTCCTTTGTGTTTCTTCCTAGCCAACCAGATTGAAAGAGAATGTACAAGACAGAGCATCAGGAACTTGTGAGAGTTTCCACCTTTTCTAGGTCTAAGTGGTGCTGAAGTTCAGTTGTTGGAACTGAAATTATCTCCCAACAAGCTTAAATCTTTATTTGTTCAATAAGGAGCTAGCAGCTAAAGGTTTTTTTTTTGTTAGCTTATTGCTCCTGTAGCTGGTTTCTTTAAACAACTCCAACAAAGCTGGTTTATTTTATTTTACTTTTTTTGGTCCTTCCTGCCAAGTCTTCTTCTCTTGCCTTGTCTTGACAATTCTATCCTCAGCCTTAAGTCTTAACTTTCTATCCTGCCAATGTTTTCAATCAGAGCCTCCTGGTATTCAGTGACTCACTCTTCACTTATGAAGTAATATCAACATTTCCTATTTAGTCATCTCTCAGTGTCCAAATAGTTACAGAAGTTCTCATTTTTTCTTAGTTTTATCCTTTTAAATCTTAAAACAGTTATATGCAAATGAACTGAGAGACCATAATTGTCTGTAGCTCTGTTTTCAAAATGGTACTCCACTTTGGTCTGTGTTGTTGAAACTATGTTTATTTTTTTAATCACATAACATCAGTGTTTAATAAAGCAAAGTACCTTCTCTCCCCTAAAACCATCAAACAATTTACATTCAAGTGAGGCCCTAACTTATGTTCTTTACAAGGTAATTTAAGTTTTTATATTTATGCTACAGACTATATCATACACTGCTCAAATCTCATTTGAAATCTTTTTCTCTTTTACTATTATGGTATTTAATTAAATTTTTTAAAAAATTTAAAGCATTTTTTTCTCTTTCACCTCCCCTTCCTCGCTGAAAAGAAAAAGGAAACCCTTGTAATATACATAGTAAACAAAATAAGTTCTTATACCGATATCCAAAAATGTCTCATATTTAGTCCATCACCTCATCAGGAAGCAGGTAACAGTCTTCATCATCCTTCCTCTGGAATCACAGTTGATAATTGTGTTGATTAGAGTTCTTAGGTCTTTCTAAAGTGTTCCTTTTTTACAGTGTTGCTGTTATAGTATAAGTTGTTCTCCTGGCTCTGCTCACTTCACTCTGCATCTGTTAATGCAAGTCTTCCCGGATCTCTCTGAAGCTATCTCTTTCATTGTTTCTTACAGGAAAATAATATTATATTACATTCATATATTATAATTTGTTCAACCATTCCCAAGTGGCTAGGTACTTCCTGGTTTCTAGTTCTTTGCTACCATAAGAAAAAACTACTATAAATATTTTTTATACACATACGACCTTTTCCTTTGTTCTCTTTGGATACATAGTAGTGGTATTGTTGTGTCAAAGGGCATGTGCATTTTAGTAATTTGGGTGGCACAGAAGCAGGTAGATGGTACAGTGGATAAACCACTAGGCTTATAGTTGGTAAGACTGGAGTTCATATCAGGCCTCAGATACCTACTAGCTGTATGACCTTGAGCAAGTCACTTCACCCCTGTCTGCCAGTTTCCTCAACCATAAAATGCAGAATAACAATAGCACCTACCTCCCAGCATTGTTGTGAAGATCAAATGAGATAATATTTGTAGAGTGCTTATCACAGTGCCTGGCACTTAGTAGGTGCTTTCTTTCCCTTTTAGCACCACATTGCTCCATATGAAAGGGAAAGTACGTTATTTAGGATTTTGCCCCAAGATGGGGGAAGGTCGGAGAGAGTACATGGAGTAAAATATGAATTAGGTATTGAATTGGTATTTTTTTCTTACACAGAAAACAATGATACACCTATGTGTGAGGTAAACAAATGAAATGTGAAGACTTCACGAGGAGGATGTGTATAATATTCATATCTATTCATATCTATATACAGGAGTATTTAAAAAATCAAGATATTTGGAAGGGGAAGAGTCTGAGGCCATGAGAGTCTGATGGCTCAGCCTTTGGGAAAGTTTACCCTGAAACTTTTTGTTCTTTCTTCTGGTTCTGGTTTAAAGATTTTCTCAGTAAGAACAGGGTCATAATGACCTGTTTTTCTCTACTGTAAAGAATGGAGAGGGTCTCCCCCTCCCCTTATCCTATTCTCCTTCTTTAGATTTATAGATGTCACCTCAGTTGTAATCATTAAGTAAGGGAATGGGAATTGGAGTTTTTGTGCCTCAATTTCCTGATTCTTTGTCTAGCTTTCATGCTCAGATTGTAAGCCCACCTCCCAGCCAATGGTGAGAAGGGTCAGAGGTGGGCAGGAATTCCCTTGTGTTAGGTATAATTATGGGTGCCTAACTCCTTGTAAAGTACCTCCATTGCTGGATTTGTTCTAGCGGGGGATGCCCAATTCTTGAGAATTGAATAAAATTTATTTCTGTTCCCACCCTGAGATGACTCCCCATTAACTTTTAATTGGTGACGGTCTTTCATCCCACACACATAGGAGAACCATAATGCATATTGACAGAAAAATTTACATGCATTCAATAACAATTTATAACTATAGATATAGTTGACTGGGGGAAGGGAACTGATGCTTCAAGAAAATACAATACAGTGGCTGGTATTTACATTTCGTTAAGATACAATTTGAAAGGTTGATATTTAATTACATTTCACCACACTTGGCATTATCTGATCAACTGGCTGGCAAAATTACCAAGCTGGCCAGTTTTTTCTCTCTCAGGGGAAGTGGAGACACTTCCCCTGCTGCCAGCCATTGTTCTTCCTGTGGATGCCATTGCTGGTGATATTACTGTTGCCACCATGCCAAGAGGTGCTCCTGTCACCTCAGATTTCCAGACAATGCTACTCATGAGATTGCCTGCTCATGTTCGAATCATATTGCCTCAAGTGGGAAAGCCTAGAGAAGGACAGCTAGAAATTGTCTCTTTTAAAAGTTCCCCTGAAAACTCAGCTCTCCCAGCCCAGTAGCCAGAAGTCTCTCAGCTAATAATCACACATGGAGTGGATGCCAGTCCCCAGAATTTCCACATGGTCACCTGGAAGCAGGTTGAAAATACCTAGACTTGCTCCAAAAGACATGGGGAAGGGCACCAGTACAATGAGCATGAAGCAAAATCCCAGTTTTAAAAATCAACATCCTTAGTATTTGAAGCAATTTTTCATATTTTTTTATTATTTGAATTTGTTCTTCTGAAAAATTTTTGTTAATATCTTTTGACCATTTGTCTATTCCAGAGTAGGTCTAGGTGTTAGTATTAATTCTCCACATATCATGGACAGCAGACTTTTGTCAGAAATGTTTAATGCAAATATTTTCCCTTACCTATTTTACAGTTTTTTTCTTATTTAAATTGTGTTGATTTTTGCTAATTCAAAAACCTTTAAATTATATGTGATAAAATTGGCTATTTTAGCTTTTAAGATCTAACCCTTGCTTGCTTAGGAACCCTACCCCGGTACATTCTAGAAAGATCAATCATAATAATAAAAATGATGAATAGAACAATGAAATGATTGTAATTGAACTTAGCTAAACTAGCCTATTTGATTAGCTGGACTGACCAGTACAAAGCTTGAAATAAAAGTCTATTACATTACTCAAATTAACTGCAAAGGACATATAAAGGAAGATGCTGTCTGCATCCAGAGAAAGAATGATAAATAGAAGTATGTATAGTGATTTTACATATGCAAACATATGTATATTTATGTCTAATGGTAGTCATTTCTAGGGTATGAGGAGGAGGGAGGGAAGAAAAAAGGGAAAAAAGAAATTTACGTGATAACTTTATTATATACTTAAAAGGAACAGCAAATTACACATAATAGATTTGCAGTTTCATGTGAAATCATCTTTTTTATTATACTATGTTATGGAAATGTTTGTTTTATTACATACATTAAAAATAAAATAAATAAAAGTTTAAAAAGTCTATTACATCTAAAGAAATGGTTAATCTAAGAACTTCATACTCCCAACAGATAGTGTAAGTTCTTTTATTAAGCTGAGTCTCCATTGAAGTCCTAACATAATGTCTTAATGTGGTATGGGGGGAAAGGAGTGCTGGTAAGTATTTAACAACCCTCTCCCTAGAAAGAAAAAAAGTACACTGGACCACTTAAAAGTTTAATTTGCATTATTAACATTTTCTCCAACACTTTCTTAAGTCTAGACATTCAACAGGACAGTAAATCAAGCCCTGATTCACAGCATTTGCTGTGTAAATTTTTGTTTTGAAAATTTTACATTTAGCTCTTCCAAGCCCTCTAGCACATCTTTGTTAGTGAGGGGAAGCCCTACATTTTTGAAGACTTTGCCATCAGAATGCATACTCTGGCAGGTCACACAGAACTATATAAAGGCCAGGTTAGGTACTCTGTTTTGTTGCCAAGGACTTACCTACTGATGTTCCCCACTGCAGGGGTTACAACTAGGAGATAGAATATATTTGGACTTAATAATTCTTTTCAAACATTTATTTATTTTATTTTTAATTTATGGATTAAATTAAATGTTTCCATAACATAGTATAATAAAAAATTGCACATGAAGCTGCAAATCTATTATGTGCAATTTACTATCTTTTAAATATATAATAAAGATATTGTGTAAATTTTTTAAAATATTTTTCTCCCCCCCCGAGATGACTTCCATTAGATACAAATATGTATATGTATGTATGTATGTATGTTATATATGTATATATATATGTGTGTGTGTATGTATGTAAGTGCATGTGTACGTAAAACATTGTAAAAACATTCTGTACATACTTCTATTTACCTGTTCTTTTCTCTGGATGCTGATAGCATCTTTCTTCATATGTCTTTTGTAATTAATTTGGGTTAGAATAGTCAAAATGACATTCATGAAAAATAATTCTTAATACCATCACTAAGGGGGGCTGAGCTATAATCAGCACAAATGGAGGAAAAGGTGTTGAAGTAACAGTATAGGAGGAAAAAAATCAACCTTATTCCTTTTTCAACTCAAGAACAGTTTTTTGAAGAAAGTTTTTGATCCACCACTGATCTTGTATTTTTTTTCAGTCCATATTAATCATACATAGCCACTTATTCAGCACAATAAACTATATTGTTTCTATAGTTTTAAAATAAAAGAGGAAAACAAATAGTTTATCCAATGATTATTTCTCTATAAAATGGTGATATTGTACAGTATGAATGCATGAATACTGAAACTGTTCCGCCCTTTGCTCTTAGATCCTTGGAAAAGTTAGGAGTAGTTAAGAGGATTTTTTTATACATCAATCAATAAAAAACATTGGGTATGATGATATTTAAGGCAGTAGCTGGGTAGTCAAATGACTACCTGGCACCCAGAAATCTCGACATAGGGACCAAAGGCACCATTCCCAAACAGTTTTAAATAACATGTAAACCAAATAGGTGTAGAGTAGCATTGTATATAGTCAATGTTAATGGTCAGTGTTTGGAAATGAGAACATGAAGACTGCAATGATGTTTGGAAAGAGAGATGTTCATGGAGGACAAATGGAAGACAGAAAGTCATCGCTGCTTCCAATTGAGGTGAAGGATATTCTGAATTAAGAAATCTACTAGGGCAGAGGAATCCAAGTGTGAAAAGCTCTTTGGTCCTCCTCTGTATCTGTACAGATCTTCCTCACGGTGGGCTATAGTGGCACTGCTAATGAATTCTTAGTTTTCTTTATTGGCAAACCTCGGGAAATATTTTGGTAGATTAATACTCGTTAAAATTCCTTTCAAGGGGATGACTCCCCAGGACAGTGCCTTATGCTTCGGGGACACTAAATATATATTTTTGGATCACCGATTTCCATGCCTGCTTTCTCCTAAACCCCAACATTCCCTTTTTATTGTTTAAACTGAAGAAGTCACTGTCAGCCAGAAGGGGACAGAAATCATTATCTGCTTGGCTTGCTTAAGAGATATGGTGTCTGGGGTCTCTGAGACAGGAGTTAGGCCTTTTAAAGGTCTTCTTAGTTATTAGAATCAATTTGTATAGTGATAGAGCATTTAAAACTTATAATATGGATTCTCCTCTCCCCCAATTAATTTATTGAGTAATTGTTTATCATACCCTAAAGGGTTACCTGATTTGTGAATTTGGAAAAGAAAGCATTTGGCTTATTTAGTTATAGTTCTATATGGAATACTATCAGGGCAGGCCTTAAACTGTTTTGTTCATTCTGGGTAGTTTAAAATAATACCCAAAGTTTACCACTCTTGAACTTTATAAACTGGTTGCTGATCCACAGAGATTTTTCTTTTTTCTTTAGATGTTGCTTCCTGCTCCATTATTACCTTCTTTGATCTCATACTGTATGTTCAAATCTGTGTCATCTTCCTTGTGCCTTTCAGAGAAGTCAGGCTAATAACTCTCCAGTTATAACTTCACTAACACAGATTACTATCATGCACTGTGTAAAGCATAGCTCATTATTCAACTGGGAATAACTATGATGGTGCTATTAAAACAACAACAACTCTTTCATGTAGATTTTGTTAAGGTTCACTGCACTAACATTATGATACATCTGAATATTTTGGAGAAACAAGAAAAAGAGCTCTGAAGATAATGATGGGATGTAATAATTTTTTGAAAATCATACATCTTTTAAAGAACTGAGTGGAAGAAATACTGTTGGATCAAGTGTTATATAGAAAGAACATTTTAAATTCAATTCTCTAAAGAGGCTGCTACTCTTTGATGTGGGAGGTGAGTCATTCTAATTAATTTTAAATTTATCGGGGTGAGTGTCCAGATCTATAATTTCATTAGAATAGGAAACTCCCTGAAAGGAAACTCTAACACCTACAGTTCCACAACCAGAGACAGGACTTGAACTCAGGTCTTCCTGACTCCCAGATGGACTCTCTAGTCAGTACACCAGGCTGCCTCTTTAATTATATAAAAATGAAAATTAATTTGTTTCAATCCTATGCTTTACCCTTGCTGTTGTTCAGTCATGTCCAACTCTACATGACCCCATGGATTTTTGTTCATGGGGTTTTCTTGTCAAAGTTACTGGAATAGTTTGCCATTTCCTTCTGCAGTGTAGTCTCAGTTTACAGATGGGAACTGAAGGAAATAGGGGTTAAGTGACTTGCTCAGGATCACACAGCTACTAAGTGGGACTTGAACAGTGTAGGATATAAAAAGGTCTGTGGAATAAATAAAAAGACTTAAATTACCTTGTAAAGAATATAAGTTAGGGCCTCATTTGAATGTAAATTGATGGTTTTAGGAGCAGAGAAAGAACTTTGATTTATTAAATACTGATAATATGTGATAAAGAATGAACACAGTTTCAATAACACAGACTTAGCAAAGATACCAGAGTGGCTTAGCCATTTCCTTCTCCAGTGGATTAAGGCAAACAGGGGTTAAGTGACTTGCTCAGGGTCACACAGCTAGTAAGTGTCCGAGGTCGAATTTGAACTCATCTTCCTGGCTCCAAGCCTGGTGCTCTATCCATTGCATCACCCAGCTGCCCCTAAGCTTATCCTTAGTACTCATTAAAGACACACAATTCCTTCACATGATTAAATAGTTGGGTTATTGACCAAACAGAGGGCCCAATTTTGGCATGTCTTCATGATCATGAACTTAAGGACAATCTTGCCACAGTTTTCTGTTGACCATTGACACAACTGGCAGATTGGAAATAGCTGGAGCATCAGTTGCCTAATTCTGAACCATCTGGAATTCCACCTGCTCAGAGTTAACAATATGGAGCTTGTTAAGCAATTGGACCGTTTGCAACTTTGTCTTCAGTGGTGAGTAAAATGTATTGCACTACTGTGCTGGAGAAGTTTAACTTGCAGTTCATTTGAGTATTAATCTATCAAAATATTTCCTGGTTTATTTTATAAATTATCAAAAGGACTATTATGCAGTTACCATCAAGCATTTCAGCCCAGTTCATGTTGCTTTCTATATTTTTATTCTTTAAGAGTGGTTAGGTTTCCTAGCTTAATGTAGTCATTATTTTCAAATCATTAGTGAACCAAGAAAAGGTTAATTTGTTAACTTGAATTGGATTTTTGTTGCAAGCTAAAAAGCCCTTTTTGTAACACAAGAACATTTTCCTCCAAACTCTTTCCCTCCCTGACATCCTGCCACCCCCTCCCCAGTCCTTTTCTTCTGCTTTACTTCCACGAAAATTACTACTCTGTCCCATAATGTATATTCACTCTTTAGGACCAATTGATCCCAAAATACTTTGGCAGGGGAACAGTTTTGCCTGTAGATGCATTAATAGAATGCCTGAGCGGAAAATGAGTGTTTGAAGTGTGTGTGTGTGTGTGTGTGTGTGTGTGTGTGTGAGAGAGAGAGAGAGAGAGAGAGAGAGAGAGAGAGAGAGAGAGAGGGAGGAGTGGGAGGAAAGGAGAGGAAGGGAGGGAAAAGGAGGGACAGAAAAAGGGAAGAGGGATGAGAGGATGTGGGAGGGAGAGGAAAGGAAGGGAAGAGAGATGATGATAGAGACAGTCACAAAGAGACAAGTCACTGACAGAGAGACAGAGACAAACAAACAGGCACAGAGACATAATGATAGAGCAACAGACAACGAGAGATACATAGAAAAAGACTGACATAGACAGAGAAACACAGAGAAAGTAAGAAATAGGATAAAAAACTAACATTATACATGTAAATCTGACCTGCTGCTGAAAAGAACTTTTATATTTTCTTCTGAAAAATATGATAATGCAAGTAGACCCTCTCTCAAGTCCAGATTTCCTTCTCTAAACTGATAGGAGCCTTTGTCTTTGTCATTTGTGTAAAATGGGAATTGGCATCTATGTGTGCCTTTTCTACCTTCCTGGGGTAGTAAAAAGACAATGAATGTTGTTCCAGATTGTTTCATTCTGTGACTTCCTGAGGGGTCAGGTAAGCTTCCTTACATTATCCATGCCCTGATCTTTGGCATTCAACTGAATCTCAGAGATTTGGAATGATGCAATACAGAAGAGTCAAGAAAGTTGATTGATTTTGCATGGAATAAAGTTTTCTGCTGCCATTATTAAAACAGTTTAAAGAACTTACAGTTTTGTTTCAATCTTTAAAAAAATGTTTTTGGTGGGGCAGGAACTAGACATAAGATTTTAACTGTGGAGGGAATTCCCTCCACTAATACACATTGATAATTTCTAATGTTAGATGTGCCCATGGGCTATGAGAAGTGGAGCGACTTACCTATGACTACCCAGCCTTATGTTTCCAAGGCGGGACTGTTGTTGACTCCAAGGTAGTCCCTTATCCACTATATTGCCTTCTACTGGCTCCATTCTCTCCTTTTAATTCCCTGTTTCTTGTTTTGCTATCCAAAAGCAAGCATTTATAACTCAGGAAATTCTATGTTAATCGCATGTCAGGAAAATGTCAATTCCGTGGATCTTAACACCTGTTCAGTGGTTCCCCAATAGGATAAATTATTTTAAAGAGTTCTATCATAACTGGATAATCACATTTAGAGTTGGAAGGAATACTTGAAGTCATCTAGTTTAAACACCCTCATTTTGTCCTTTTAATTGATTTTTAAAATTAACAATTATTTTTGCTCCCTCTCCCTCACACTGTGGGAAAAAAAACACCTTGTCACAAATGTGTATAGTCAAGCAAAATAAATTCCCATATTGACCATGTCCAAAATGTGGGTCATTCTTCCTATTTTAGCACCTGTCTGTTAGGAGGTAGATATCATTATCCATTATCAGTTGATTAGCCTTCTTAAGATTTTCTGTATAGATCCTTTTACACTGTTGTTATTATAGCCTAAAAATTATTCCCTTGGTTCTGTTCACTTCACTCCCCATCAGTTCATACAAGTCTCCTCAGTTTTCTTTGAAACCATCCCCTTCATCATTTCTTATAGTTCAATAATATTCCATCCCATTAATATTACACATTTTGTTCAGTTGCTCCTTAACTGAGATCACCCTTTTAGTTTTTAGCTGTCATTAAAAAGAGCAGCTAAGTGCTTTCCCAAGATCTTAGGGTTTGTGAGTAACAGAATAGGATTTGTACTGAGTCCATAAGATCATTGAGCTAGAGTTTGAAGGAATGGCTAGTGGGATCATCGCAGAGAACCAGAAATGTTTAGTGAATTTCTTGAGGTCATAGAAGTAACTGGGAATCAGGTCCCAAGATTTCCACTACAGTGCTCTTTCCAATGAACTACCTGACACCTTTTTTGTGGTCTAGAAAAACCTGTGGTTTTGGGGAGTCCAGTCTTTCTCTGTCCAACAAACTGCCACACCTTAGATTCTTGCCCTGGTACCTTGTTGTGGGGTGGCTCCATGGCACAGTGGCTAGAGTGCTAGACCTGGGGTCAGGAACCCCTCCGTTCAAATCTGGCCTCAGACACTTCCTACCTGTGTGCTATTGGGTAAGTCATGTAACCTGTGTGCTTCAGGCTCCTCATCTGTTAAATGCGGATAACCATAGCACCTACATACCAAAGTTGTTGTGAGGCTCACATAGGATAATAATTGTAAAGTGCTTAGCAAAGTTCCTGGTGCACAGTAAATGCTATCTAAATGTTTGTTGTTGTGATTATTATCATGAACCCCATTTCCCCTTACAACTCTCTTTGTGTCTTTAGTTAAGCTATGTAGCTTTTCTTTAAATGGGTGATAAGCATTGGGCCTGTGATTTCACTGATACGAAGAACTCTCAGATAAGGAGACTTGCCCTGCCAGTGGTGGTCAGTGCCTCTGCATCTTGGGGCTTTAGAGATTCGCCTGGAGCTTGAAGAAATGAAATCACTTACCAGGGTCACGCAGTGTATGTGTCAGACTTGGGATTTGAAACCCATTCCTTCCCTGACTACACTACCACTGACTGCACCAGGCCACATGGTTTCCTTGAGTTTCTGAGAGTAGGACTTCACATTTTCACCTGCCTACAGATTCTAGGCTTTGGCTAGCTGGAGCAGCTAAAGGTCATCTTAATACAAGGAAGGCTGCTCCCGCTAGCCAGGCCTTCCTGTAGACTTGGAGCCTCAGGCTTTCTAGGTTATTGTTCACATATGGCCTGAAGCAGTTCTGGTGGCTTCCATCCCTGGTTCAGGCATGGGAAAGCAGAATCTGGAAAACTCATAAAGCAGTACGAGTGGTAAAGGAAAATCAATCTTCCCCTGTTTCAGACGAGCTTGATGAGAATCATTCTCCCCATTTCTCAGTAAATTGGAACAAGGCTTAGGACACTAATCCTACTGTAATGCCACTTGAGGAGGAACACTGACATTTGTGGTATTTACAGAACAGTTCAGATCTGCTATTAAGCCGGGGCCTCCAATTGTTTAACCTTTGCCCCTGTGTACCGTTACCCTTGGTCCAAACCAGGCAAATATATTCATTAAAAGTGTCTCCGCTTTCTGGCCTCTCCTGCTTTATTTGGTTTTGTGAAATTCAAGTTCTTAGTGAATGAATGTGCTAAAGGTCTCCCTCATTTGGGGGAGGGAAAAAAACCCTCTAAAACCTCTCCCATGAAATGTTCCCCATTCTGGTTTTATTCTGGGTTATTTATACTTTCTTTGGGGGGGGTCCAGATTTGTGATTTCACCAGTATAGGGAGGTATAGGTGAGAAAATTCCCTCTCCCAATGGAGATAGTCTATACTTTATAGTCTCAGAGGGTTGGTAGTGAGTGGAAGGGCCCTAAGAGGTTAGGTGACTTTGAAAGAGTCTCACAGCAGGTGTCACAAGTGGGCCTTAAATTTCCACAACCTTATCCCCACTTTTGAAAAGGGACAGGGTCAAGGGGATAAATTTGAATAAAGGGGGAAAGGATAGGATGGAGGGAAATACAGTTAGTCTTTCACAACATGACTGTTATGGAAGTGTTTTGCATAATGATACATGTGTGGCCTATGTTGAATTGCTTGCCTTCTCAAGGAGGGTGGGTGCGGAGGGAAGAAGGGAGAAAATTTGGAACCCAAAGTTCTAAAAACAAATGCTCAAAAAAGTTGTTTTTTTACATGCAACTGGGAAATAAGATATACAAGCAATGGGGTATAGAAATCTATCTTGCCTTACAAGAAAGAAAGGAGAAAGGGGATAAGGCGGGGAGTGGGGTAACAGAAGAGAGGGCAGACTGGGGAAAAAGGCAGTCTTGGGGTGGGGGGAGGGTAGAAACGGGTAGAAAATTTGTAACTCAAAATCTTGTGGAAATCAATGTTGAAAACTAAAAAATATTAAATAAAGAAATAGAAAGACAAAAAAATTTCAACCTTTTTCACTCTCTATTACCCTAGCCTGCCTCTCTAATTTTATAGATAAGGATTGGGACTGGGCTTATGATTACATTGGGATAGCGAATTCTTTGTTCATATAGCCAAAGTTGAAAAGAGAATTAATACAATTTGTTATTGCACAGAAGGAAACAAAAAAGGAGTCCTAAAGGGAGCCAACATGTTATTTTTGTGTTAAATAATACATATTTAAATATACAGAGTGTCCCAAAAGTCTCAGTACAGTTTTAAGCTCCTTAAGCTACTAAGATTTAAAACTGCATTAAGACTTTTGGGAAGGGCAGCTAGGTGGAATAGTGGATACAATGCTGGCCCTGGAGTCAGGAAGATCTGAGTTCAAATGGGATCTCAGACCCTTACTAGCCGTGTGACCCTGGGCAAGTCACTTAACCTTGTTTGCCTCAGTTTCCTTATTTGTAAAATGAGCTGGAGAAGGAAATGACAAATTACTCCAGTAGCTTTGCCAAGAAAACCTCAAATGCGGTCACAAAGAATCAGACATAACTGAAACAACTGAACACGAAAAACTTTTGGGATACCCTGCGTGTGTAAATATACATCTATATGTATATCTACATTTACATCTATGTATATGTATTTTATCTATTTCTATATCATTTATCTAATTATTTTTTTGTTGAGGGTTTTAAAAAATATATAATTAATTTGTTTATTTTTAGTTTTCAACATTCACTTCCATGAGACTTTGAGTTTTAAATTTTCTTGCTCTCCCTCTCCTTCCCCCTCCCCAAGACATCTTGCAATCTGATATAGGCTCTACATATGCATTCATATTAAACATATTTTCACATTAGTCATGATGTAAAGAAGAATTAGAACTAACGGGAGGAACCATGAGAAAGAAGAAACAAAAGAAAACAGTAAAAGAAAAGGAGAGCAAATAGGATGCTTTCATCTGCATTCAGACTCCAAAGTTCTTTTTCTGGATGTGGACAGAGTTTTCCGTTATGAATCTTTTGGAGTTGACTTAGATCCTTGCATTGCTGAAAAGAGCTAAGTCAAAGTTGGTCATCGCACAATGTTGCTGTTATTGTGTATAATGTTCTACTGGTTCTGCTCATTTCACTCAGCATCAGTTCATATCAGTCTTTCCAGATTTTTCTGAAGTCCATTTGCTCATTGTATCTTATAACACAATAGTATTCCATTACCCTCATATACCACAACTTGTTCAGCCATTCCCCAATTGATAGATATCCCCTCAATTTCCAATTCTTTGCCACCACAAAAGGAGCTGCTATAAATATTTTTGTATATGTGAGTGCTTTTCCCATTTTTATGATCCCTTTGGGATATAGACCTAGAAGTGGTATTGCTGGGTCAAAGGGTATGCACGTTTTTATAGCCTTTTGTGCATAGTTCCAAATTGCTCTCCAGAATGGTTGGATTAGTTCACAACTCCACCAATAATGCTAAGTGTTCCAATTTTCCCACATCTTCTCCAGCATTTATTATTTTCCTATTTCGTCATGTTAGCCAATCTGATAGGTGTGATTTGCTACCTCAGAGTCTTTTTGATTTACATTTCTCTACTCAATAGTGATTTAGAGTATTTTTTCATATGACTATAGATAGCTTTAATTTTTCCTCTGAAAACTGCCTGTTCTTATCCTCTGACCATTTGTCAATTGTATTCTTATAAATATGACTCAGTTCTCTATAGGTTTCTGAAATGAGGCCTTTATCAGAGACACTGGTTGTAAAAATTGTTTCCCAGCTTTCTGCTTCTCTTCTGATCTTGGTAGCATTGGCTTTGTTTGTACAAAAGTTTTTCAATTTAATATAATCAAAATCATCCATTTTGCATTTCATAATGTTCTCTGTCTCTCATTTGGTCATAAATTCTTTCATTTCCTATAGATCCAACAGATAAACTATTCTTTGCTCTTCCAGCTTGCTTATAGTATAATCCTTTATATCTAAATCATGTACCCATTTTGACTTTATATATAGGGTGTAAGGTAATGGTCTATGCCTAGTTTCTGCCATATTGTTTTCCAGTTTCCCCAGCAGTTTTTATTAAATATTGAGTTCTTATCCCAGAAGCTGGAGTCTTTTGATTTATCAAATAGTAGATTACTAAGTCATTGACTAATATGTCTTGTATACCTAACCTATTCCATTGATCTACCACTCTACTTCTTAGCCAGTACCAAGCAGTTTTGATGATCACTGCTTTATAATGCAGGTATGGCTAGGCCACCTTGGATTTCTTTTCATTAATTTCCTTGATATTCTAGACCTTTTGTTCTTCCAGATGAATTTTGTTATTTTTTTTCTAGCTCTATAAAATACTTTTTTGGTATTTTGATTGGTATGGCACTGAAAAAGTAAATTAATTTAGGTAGAATTGTCATTTTCATTATATTAGCTCAGCCTACCTATGAACAACAGATATTTTACCGATTATTTAGATTTGACTTTGTTTGTGTAAAAAGTGTTTTGTAATTGTTCCTGGGTTTGTTTTGGCAGGTAGATTCCCAAATATTTATAATGTCTACAGTAACTGTAAATGGAGTCATTTATCTAATTCTTTAAAAAACACCCTCAAATTACATGTAGCTGAAGTTGACTATTTCTTTTTCCCATTATTTATTTATTCAATACTTTTAGTTTTCAGCATTAATTTTCACAAGAGTTTGAATTACAAATTTTCTTCCCATTTCTACCCTTCCCCCCCAGTCCAAGATGGCATATATTCTGATTGCCCCATTCCCCGGTCAGCCCTCTCTTCTGTCACCCACTCCCCCCATCTCCGTTTCCCTTACTTTTTTGAAGGGCAAGATAGATGTTTATGCCCCATTGCTTGTATATATTATTTCCTAGTTGCATGCAAAAACTTTTTTTTAAACATCTGCTTTTAAAACTTTGAGTTCCAAATTCTCTCCCCTCTTCCCTCCCCACCCACACTCCCTAAGAAGGCAAGCAATTCAACAGAGGTCACATGTGTATCATTATGCAAAACCCTTCCACAATACTCATGTTGTGAAAGACTAACTATATTTTGCTCCTTCCTGTCCTATCCCCCTTTATTCAATTTTTTCCCTTGATCCTGTCCCTTTTCAAAAGTATTTGCTTTTGATTACCTCCTCCCCCTATCTTCCCTCCCTTCTGTCATCCCCTCTTTTTTTTTAATCTCCTTCCTCCTTCTTTCCTGTGGGGTAAGATACCCAACTGAGTGTGTATGTTATTCCCTCCTCAGGTCAAATCTGATGAGAGCAAGATTCACTCATTCCCCCTCACCTGCCCCCTCTTCCCTTCCTACAGAACTGCTTTTCCTTGCCACTTTTATGCGAGATAATTTACCCCATTCTATCTCTCCCTTTCTCCCTCTCTCAATATATTCCTCT
This sequence comes from Trichosurus vulpecula, assembly GCF_011100635.1. Taxonomy (NCBI): domain Eukaryota; kingdom Metazoa; phylum Chordata; class Mammalia; order Diprotodontia; family Phalangeridae; genus Trichosurus; species Trichosurus vulpecula. Next base: position 13,968,261 of record NC_050578.1, read on the forward strand.
CTCATCACTTAATTTAATTTTATTTTTTTAGGTATCATCCCTTCATATTCAACTCACCCTGTGCCCTCTGTCTATATATATATATATATATTCCCTTCAGCCACCCTAATACTGAGGTCTCATGAATTAGACACATCATCTTTCCATGTAGGAATGTAAACAAAACAGTTCAACTTTAGTAAGTCCCTTATGATTTCTCTTTCTTATTTACCTTTTCATGCTTCTCTTGATTCTTGTGTTTGAAAGTCAAATTTTCTATTCAGCTCTGGTCTTTTCACTGAGAAAGCTTGAAAGTCCTCTATTTTATTGAAAGTCAGTATTTTGCCTTGGAGCATGATACTTGGTTTTGTTGTGTAAGTGATTCTTGGTTTCAATCCTAGCTGCATTGACCTGTGGAATATCATATTCCAAGCCTTTCAATCCCTTAATGTAGAAGCTGCTAGATCTTGTATTATTCTGATTATGTTTCCACAACAAATTGTTTCTTTCTGGCTGCTTGCAGTATTTTCTCCTTGATCTGGGAGCTCTGGAATTTGGCAACTGTATCCCTATGAGTTTTATTTTTGGGATCTTTTTGAGGAGGCGATTGGTGGATTCTTTCAATTTCTATTTTACCCTTTGACTCTAGAATATCAGGGCAGTTCTCCTTGATAATTTCTTGAAAGATGATGTCTAGGCTCTTTTTGATCATGGCTTTCAGGTAGTCCAATAATTTTTAAATTATCTCTCCTGGATCTATTTTCCAGGTCAGTGATTTTTCCAATGAGATATTTCACATTGTCTTCCACTTTTTCATTCCTTTGGTTCTGTTTTATAATATCTTGATTTCTCATCAAGTCACTAGCTTCCACTTGCTCCAATCTAATTTTTAAGGTGGTATTTTCTTCAGTGGTCTTTTGGACCTCCTTTTCCATTTGGCTAATCCTGCCTTTCAAGGCATTCTTCTCCTCATTGGTTTTTTGGAGCTCTTTTGCCATTTGAGTTAGTCTATTTTTAAGGTGTTGTTTTCTTCAGTATTTTTTTGGGTCTCCTTTAGCAAGTCATTGACTTGTTTTTCATGGTTTTCTCACATTGCTCTCATTTCTCTTTCCAGTTTTTCCTCTACTTCTCTAACTTGCTTTTCCAAATCCTTTTTGAGCTCTTCCATGGCCTGAGACCAGTTCATGTTTTTCCTGGAGGCTTTTGATGTAGGCTCTTTGACTTTGTTGACTTCTTTTGGCTGCATGTTTCGGTCTTCTTTGTCTCCAAAGAAAGATTTCAAAGTCTGAGTCTGAATCTGAGTCCGTTTTCACTGCCTGGCCATGTTACCAGCCAACTTACTTGACCCTTGAGTTTTTCGTCAGAGTATGACTGCTTGTAGAGTAGAGAGCACTTTGTTCCAAGCTTGAGGGGATGGTCTGTTGTTTTCAGAGCTATTTCTATACAGAAAGCTCTGCCACGCCAGCACTCCTCCTCCCCCAAGAACCGCCAACCCAGACCGCAACTCAGATCTAAGCTGGCTCTGCACTCCCGCTCTGATCCGCCACTTAATTCCTGCCACCAGCTGGGCCTGAGGCCAGAAGCAACTGCAGCTATAGTTCTGTAGCTGCATCACCCCCGCTGTCCCCGTGGTGGTGGCTGAACTGTGAACTCCTTTCACTCCATCTCAGCAGGTTTTCCCACTAACCTTCTCTGTTGTCTTTGGTGTTTGTGGGTTGAGAAGTCTGGTAACTGCCACAGCTCACTGATTCAGGGTGCTAAGGCCTGTTCCACCCGGCTTCTGGTCTGGTTGGTCCAGGTGCAGCCCACACTTGGCTCTGCTCCGCTCCTCAATAGACCTTACCCAGTGACCATCCAGGCTGTCCTGGGCTGGAGCCCTGTTTGCCTCTGCTATTTTGTGGGTTCTGTAGCTCTAGAATTTGTTCAGAGCCTTTTTTATTGGTGTTTGGAGGGTCCTGGGGGAGAGCCCTAGGCAAGTCCCTGCTTTCCAGTTGCTATCTTGGCTCTGCTCCCCAGTTGAGCAGATTTCAAAGGAAGTTGATTATTTCTTATGCAATTCTCTTACATATTCTTTGTTTAGCAAAGTGTTTGTATTTGTTGATTATTGGTAAGGTTATAATGAAAACAAAGTTTTTTTAAGTGAATAAAGTTGTGGAGTTTAGAGTAAGAGACCTTGTTAGCATGCTATTGAGGGCAAGGGTGAGCAGAGTGATTGCATGGTGAAATGGGCAGGGAACTGGCCTCGCGGTGAGGAATTGAGCATTCAAAGGATTTCTATTAGGTGCAAAGGAGTAGTTGATTAGTTTAGAAATCCTGGTAAGAGATGAATATAAATTTACTTCTATGTATTACTATGGTTCAATTGGTCATTTTCCCAAATGCCTTAAAAAATTGGTGAGCATGCTTATTCTGATCCACTGTGCTTATTTTAGTTGTTAAGAACATTGAAAAGAAGCAATTCACTTATACACGCTTGTACATGCTTCTATCTTGCCTATGTGTCTTCAGTCTCACTGTTGTAATGGGCAGTCCAGCACTAACTCCAAGTTCAAACATAACCCCTCACTCACAAAACAATCCTCAAAAACTATATCCAGAATCACATAATCATGATGAAGAAGCTTCTATTGCATCGGGGCTGTTCTATGAATTTGTTTGAATTCCTCTGATATCTTTAGATTTGATGTGAACATTATTCCCAAATATATCCTTTCCTACTCCTATGCTCAGAGAGCTAATTTTTGTAACAAAGAAAACAAGGAGGGAGAAAAAAAGGTGTTTTAAGAAAATTAACCAACCATCAATCCAGTTGAAGATTATATGCAACACTCCATCATTTATCTCTACAAAAGAGAGGGAAATGTTTTCTCGAATCTTCTAAGACAAGCTTTACCATTCTAATGTATAGCTTTTGCTTTCTTTTCTTTTTGTTTTTATTCTTTCTATGTACCTTGTTGTAGTTATTGAAATATTGGTTTCCTGGTTCTGATTATTTTACTTTGTATTTACTCATGTAAGTCTTCCCATGCTCTTCTGTATTCTTCATTTGTTATTTAAAAATACATTTATTTTTACATGCATTTATAATCTATTTCCACTGCCCCCTAAACAAAACAAAAGGAAAACAAAAAAAATAAGCAATAAAACCATCATTATAAACATGCATAATCTAGGAAAACTCACACTGGTCACTCCTAAAAATGTATCTCTCTCTCTCTGCATTTTGAGATCATTACCTTTCGTTATTTCTTTTGATACAGCCATTTTGTTCCCTTACTTTATTTCTTACTTTAACATAGATGGAAATTAATGGGGCTTTCTGGCCCATCTAGGATCAAATTGAAGGAGGAAATTCTTGACACATAGTAGGTGCTTAATAAATGCTTATTAACTTGACTGAATGATTCAAATTTTTCCTAAAAGGTACTTCTGTGTTAACCAATAACAATAGACTTTTAAATCCATACAAAATTGACTCTGCTGTAGAAAAAAAAGAAAGAAACTAATTGCAGATTTGTGTCTACAGTAGAAGGAGAATGATTGATGTTTTCATCACCCAACAGAGCAGGCAAGTTACCAATAGATTTTTTTTATTCCTTTCAGGTTATTTATCCAGCAAAGAGGTGGGTGGACAGAATCTCCTTTTGAAGTTAAAACATCTTGCCCAGATAAGCAGATATGCTGCATCAAATCAAAGTAATAAAAAGATAAAATGCTTTATTAAATCTTCTTTATCACTATATTGTACTCCAATAGCACGATTTAATTAAAGACACATATGAACTGCTTTTCATCTGAACGCTAGTTCAGAGACTTTCATTACTAAAGGGTTTACTCAGAAACAAACCCTTGGCTGTAGAGCTTCCAAGTTTCCCAGTGGTGCCTTCTTCCTGTTTTATTCTAATCATTATAGATATTTTGGCTGCCACTTTATTGTTTATTTATAGTTTCTCCTTTTCATCTTGAAAGTGTTTTTAAAGCATGAATATGATTAATCCTTACTCAGAGGTATAGTCTTTTTCCAGGTAGTGAAACTGCTGATAGTATTTAAAGTCTGTCCACAGGCTAAGGTGGATAAAATAAAACAAACAAAATCTAGTTAGTCAATTTTTGTTTTGTCTATATGATGCTTTAAAAAAGTATTGACTGAGCCAAAGTGGTAGAATACACTAGACATTTTGCCCTTGTGTGGACTCAATTTTAGTGACTTCTAAGTTTCAGGAGGAAAGTCCTCTATTAGAGACAGGTTTATGTGGGTTACTGCTAACAAACAAGCCTGTATGGCCAGTGCGATTGATATGTCCTTGATTGGAGGAGATCTCAGGAAGGAGTGGGAATGTATGTCCATTGCATGTGATTTTGTGTGCAAAGTCTTCATCTTCTATTTTCACTGCTTCTGTGTTTTGTCTGTCACATTTATGTAAATAATAATAGTAATGATATACTAATAATAGCATTTATGAAACACTTCAAAGTTTGGGAAGCACTTTGTATTTGTTGCCCCATTTGATCCTCATAACAACTTGGTGAGGTAGATGTTATTAGCATCCCCACTTTACAGATGATGAAATTGAGCTTTGATAGAGATTGAGTAACTTGCACTGGGTTACACAGCTAGCAATTGAGGCAGGTTTTACACCGAGGTCTACTCCAAGTCCAGGCACTGTGCACTGGGCATAAGAAGAAGGGCAAAAGAACATCCCTGCCCTTGAGAAGCTCACAATCTAACAGGAGGGGGAGAGACAACATGTAAATTACAATGTATAAAGTTATATGCAAGATAAATAGGAAATAATCAACAGAAGGAAGGTATTAGAAGGACTTGGGAAAAGCTTCTTGTGGGATTTATAGTTGAGATTTGAAGGAAGCTAGGGAAACCAGGAGATAAAGAGTGAGGGTATTCTATGCATGGAGGAAGCCAGTGAAAATGCAAAGTAGGGAAATGAAAATCTCATTCAAGGAGCAGTGTTACCAGTGTTGCCAGATCAAAGACCACATTGGGATGCAAGATGTAAGAAGCCTGGAATGGTTGTGGTATGTGTATATGGGGTGGGGGTTGTTGCAACAATCTGCTAGTGGCTGCTGAAGGGGTGTAAGACCCACCAACAACCAGCACACGGGAAGCTGCCAACACAGGTTCTTTTGATCTGCTTTACTAAGGAAAGCAACATTAAGGGGTTAACAATCTTACTTTAATCCAGCACACAAATATCATTCACTTAGTTCAGGGGAAAAAGCCAGCTCCCTGAACTTCAGAGCAAACACAAACAAATTACAAATATCAACAGACAGACCTTGTCTGATTCAAATCTCAATGCATGGTGACCAGAGTTTAACAAAGTCTGAACATCTGGGTTTACAAGCTGGAGGTCTCTTAACTACAGTTGCCCGGAGTCTCCATATCAACATACCTCAAAGAGTGAGAGAGCCCTAGCAAATAGGTCTGTTCTAGCTTTTTATACCCTCTTTAGTTGTCATCAAATGTCATCTGAGTGACCAGAACTTAGGCTCCTACTATTGGCTCTGGTCTTAGCAACTCTCCTTAGGACCCTGAGAGCTTCACACCCATGTAGGCTTAAGCACCTAGTAGATAGGGGTTTGGGCCTGGGGCTTTGTACTTAGTAAGGCTCAATCAAAGACACTTAATTAATCATTTTAAAACAGTAAGAAAGTTCCACCTTAATTGATATTACACTGGTCAGTAGGTTATAAAAGGCTTTGATACCAAACAGGATTTTGTTAGATGCCAGAAGTGATAGGGAGACATGAGTTGACATGGTCAGACACTTTGGCAGGAAGATCACTTTGACTGCTAAGTGGAGGATGGCCTGGAATAGGGAAAGGCTTGTGGCAGAGAACCCAACTAGCAGGCTATTGTGATATTTAGGTGTGAGGCAATAGAGTCCTTCACCAGTATCTTTGAGAGATGTCATGAAGGTAAAATCGACAAACCTTGTCAACAGATTATATATGGGGAGTGAGAAAGAGTGCAGAATCAAGGTTGACACCTAGATTTTAAGCCTAGGGGCTAGGATGGTGGTATCCTCTATAGTAATAGGGAAGTTTGAAAATGGGAGGAATTGGGGTGGGGGAAGATAAGAAGTTCAGTTATGAACACATTGAGTTTAAGATGTCCTCAGGAAATCCCCTTTGACATATTTAGTAGGTAGTTAGAGATTCAAGATTAGAAGTAATAGGAGAGGTTAGGGATGGATAAGTATATCTGAGAATAATCAGCATAGAGATGATAATTGTATCCGTGGAAACTGATGAGACCATCAAGTGAAACAGTATAAAAGGAAGAGAGAAGAGTCCTGTTGGACACCCATGGTTTGCCGGGAGTGGGGTGGGTGGGAGAAAGCCAATGTGGAGGAAGATTCAGGAAAGGAAACTGAGAAAGAATAGGAAAAGAAGCAGGAGAGAATAACATCCTGAAAACATAGAGACAAGAGAGTATGATGGAGAAGAGGGTGATCAACTAGTGTCAAAGACTGCAGAGAGGTCAAGAAGGATGAGGATTAAGGAAAGGCCATTGGATTGGGCAATTAAAGGATCATTAGTAACTCTGGACAGAGTAGTTTCAGTTGAATGATGAAGTAGGAAGTTAGACTGTAAAGTTAAGAAGAGAGTGAAATAAATGGAAGTACCACCACCAAAGGCAAGGAGATGGGATGATAGTGGGGATGGAGGGATCACATTTGTTGAGGATGTGAGAAATTTAGGCATGCTTGTAAAGCAACAGGGAAACAGACAGTGTGCAGGGAGAGAATGGTGATAACTCAGAGTGTGGGGATGTTAAGAGCAGGTAATCTATAAGAAAAGGGATGTAACGGGATCACTCGTGCACGTAGAAGAGTTAGCCTTGGCAAGGAGAGGTCTGCCTCATCATGTGAGAGAGATAAAGGAGGAAGGAGATAGTTGTAGAAGGCAAATAATGAGATGAGGAGAGGGAAGAAGAGGGAGCTCTTGGTGAATGGCCTCAATTTTTTTTAGTTAAGTACAAGCTAAAGTTCTCAGTTGAGATGCTGAAGGGATAGGAAGAGCAATAGGAGGAATTAACAGGTTTGGAAGGGCCATTGTCTGTGTGTATGTGTGTGTGTGTGTGTGTGTGTGTGTGCGCGCACATGTATAATATTCATTCACTCATTCATTTGTCCATCCATCCATCCATCCATCCATCCCTATCCAACCACCCATCCACCCACCCATCTGTCCATCCACCCATTCACCCATCCATCCATCAATTCATCCATCTATTTATCTGTTTGTCTATCTATCTATCTATCTATCTATCTATCTATCTATCTATCTATCTACCTATCTATCTATCTATCTTTCTGTCTATCTCCTCCAAATTTAATTATGACCTGCCCAACCCTGGTAGTTTCAGGTTTGAATAGAATGGAGATTGCCAGTCAAACTGAATTAGATTGAATAGAGGTAAATATTAGGTAATAGCGACTATTAAATGGGATAAAAAATTGTCAGTTGTGACTATGGCAGGACTTGAACTTCTGGTTCAAAAGGTGAAGCCGTGGGGCCCAGGCTTACTGTCCTACATACCTATATTCTCTGACAGATAAACTTTCCACCAACAAGCTCATTTGGAGCTAAATCCACAGAATCACAAATGACAGGCCTCATTTTTATCTTTAACAGTTTAACAGTGAGGCTTCTTTCTGGAATTGTGCAGTCTGCCTTAATATGTTTTATTTTCTTCCATTTTTATAATTTTTATGGGCTTTCTGCTCCAGTTTTAAGAGAATTTGTGATTAATTTTAAATTAAAGTTTATTTTAATTTTAGTGACATTTTCACAACTAATTTGAACTAAGGTCTCCCTTTAGAGAAATATTTATACAGAAATAAAATCAAGTTGCATGGTATAAATGCCATGCCATTCAACTATGTAAATAACAGCCAAGATGTTTAATTGAATATAAAACACTAGTAAAATGTAAACATCATTTTTTGTTCCAGTTACTGTGAGTCTTGACTTCAATGACACAAATGAACAGAGTTAATTGATAGTGGAGGTCACCATTTGTAGCAGGGTCCAATAACTTGAGTGTGTCTGGAAACCTTTTTGGTAATTGCTACCCTTTGATACTATTCAACCTGTTTTGTGAAGCATAGCCACTGTCTTCACACCTTGCTGAACTTTAATAGTGAGTGTCATCTTCTCAATTTCTGAGTTATTCTAAGATTTAAATTAGTCATCTTTGTAAAGCAATATTTAATCTTTCAGGCTATTGGAATATATGATGAAGCAGTACCTTATTAAGGCATTTTAAAAAAGTTGCCTGCCTATTTGTTTATGTAGCTCTTTATTTAGGGTCTTTTCCCTCCCAGACCTGTACTATATGGCAGCTAGGTAGTGCAGTGGAGTCAGGAAGATATAAGTTCAAATCCAGCTTCAGACACTGGCTGGGCAATCTTGGGTTAGTCATACAGTGAGCCACTTAGCACAACAGTTGGCACATAGTAAACAATATATGAATTTTGTTGTTATTATTATCCAGCACTATACTATATGATGGTGAAGAAGTAGATAGAATGCTGGGCCTGGAGTCAGGAAGACTCGTGTTTGTGAGTTCAAATCTAGCTTCAGATGCTTACTAGCTGTGTGACCTTGGACAAGTCATTCAGCCCTATTTGCCTCGGTTTCCTCATCTATGAAATGAGCTAGAGAAGGAAATGGCAAACCACTCGTCTACTTCTGGGGGTGTGGCCACTGCACGTACCACAGCTTCTTGGAGCCTCAGGGGAGAGCTGCATGACTGGTTGGACACCAAAGGAGGATGAGCAGCCCTGAAAAGGGCTCAGCAATCCCTCACACTGGAGGTGCTACTACTCCCTCAACACCTCCACCCCCTCGTACCATAATCCTTTCTCAAGGAAGAGGATGGGTATTAGTCCAATCCAACCACTTCAGGTGGGCCTTCCTCACTCCTCAAGTGACTTGGTTATTGACCCTCCTTATCTTTGAGGTAAACTGGTATTATTCATCAGACCCTCTCTGGCCTTTTGCTTACCAAGTAAATTGTCAATAACCAAATCATTTCAGAGATAGGAAAGGCTATGGTGTAAAGAAGGCAAGGGTTATTCTATGGCATCTACTACCCTTAATCCATTTCTCTAGCAAAAGTCTTTTTGTTCTTTTGTCCCAACTTATCAACTACCTTTCCGAGAGCTTTACCCCAGTAATCTAGAAAGGGCTTTAGAGGAAAATATTATTTCTCAATATTTCCAAAGAAAATAAAAAAAGGTTTTCAAGATGCTTCCACACCAGCATTTGGTTTTTAGTAAACAAATAAGCTATAAAGGAATATTCTGGCCTTTTGAAAAAGTTGGTCTTTATTTCTTTTGTATGGAAAAAATAGCCCTCAAAGTCAAGTTCTGCACATAATAGTGTCTTTCACAATGAGATGGCCAATGATTCCTGCCAAAAAATGCTACTGCATTTCATATTTCATGCTAAGATCATCATACTATAAAACTAATGAAATCACACCAATGCAAATGAAGGAAAATGACTGGTCTAAAGTTCACCAAGGAATAGAATACCTCTTCAAGTCATATCACTGGGGACTGGTACTCATTTCAGATGAATGTAGCTGAATCTAGTTGTCTAGGTATAAAGGCTGCTGAGAATTTGAGGTTTTTTTAAATCTTCTGTTATATTGGTATTTCTTTATATGACTAGAGAGAAGCTAAGGCAATATACTATAATGCCATTATAATGCTATTTTCTACAGAGAGAAATTTGGCATAAGGTTAATTCATTTGAAAAAATTGTTAATTTTTTAAAAACTCTGCACTTATTCCCTTCCCTCCTTCCAAGAACAGCAATGAAATAGAATAGAAAAGAAGATGATAAGACGTTTCATTTCTCAGCCCTGTCTAAGGCTTTTGTTACTGAAACCCCAAATGACTTTGTTAAATGGTGTTCTCAGCTTTAAAGGTGGGCCTCAGGGGCAACAGAGTGAGTGCTAATTAAAAACATTGACTTCTTGCTTATTTGAGCCTTTGTAAACACACCATTTTTAATAGCTTCATTTACTTTCATAAAAATTTGTATTTGAAATGCGATTTATTGTTTCAGACATTGAGGCAATGAGGTGTTACAGTGGATAAAAAGGCTTGGCCTGGGTTCAGAAAGACCTGAGTTCAAATAGAGACCCAGACACTTATTAGTTATGTGACCAGAGGCAAGTCACAATCTGTGTCTGCTTCAGTTTTCTCAATAATAACATGAGGATAGTAATAGCATCTTGTTGTGGTGTTCAAATGAGATATTTGTAAAGGGCATAGCATGGTGCCTTGCATACAGCAGGAGTTTAATAAATGCTTGTTTCCTTCCTTGTGTTTATTGAAGGAATAAAGGGTAATGAATATGACACATTTCTTTTGATTTCAGGTTGAAGGCAAATTTGCTCAGCTGTCTTGCGATAATTAGGCCCTTGAAGTTCAATGAGGAGAAGCTATAGCTCACACATGAAAAACTTTTTTGGTCATTGTTTGGAACTATAATTTCATTGTTATGAGGGAAGGAACCACCAGTAAATAAACTGCTTTACCGCAATAAATCAGTACCTGCTCAGCAACTTAAGTATCTTAGAGTGTTGCTGGGAAGGCACTGAGACTTGATGTGAAGGGGATAGGATTTGGGGTCAGTTGACAGCAGGGTATGTTTTAGAGGTGAATGTCAGAGGGCTTGAACCCAGGTTTTTCTAATTCTGAAGTTGACTTTCTATCCATATTCTCACTCTGCCTCTCAAACATTGACTTTTACATTTTATATGAACTTTCGTATATAACTTTTACATTTTGTATGTATATATTTTATTCAAGGTGGGGCCCTAGGTTGTAGGTAGTCATATCACACAATAATCGGAACTTTGCCAGCTTTTGTTTGAGGGATGGACTTTCAATAGCGATTTCAACACTAAGTTCCTACTGTGGGCAGAATACTGTGCTACACACAGGGTGTGTGTGTGTGTGTGTGTGTGTGTATGTGTGTGTTTATGTTGGGGGGTAAGGTGGGTGGGGGATATCTTTGTTGAGATTACCTAGAATGCTTTTAGTGATTTCTATACCCAAGAAGTTAAGTGACAATGAATAGTCAAAATGAAGAATGTGCCTTCCAGTGAAAGGTTAGACACCACATAATTTGGTTAACCAAATTGCTTTTATTCATTTCATTCAATGTAGACATTCTTAGTTACTCTACTCAATTGACTTTCTCAGTTACTTAACAGAAAGGGGAAAAGCCCTGCTCTGATTCTGAAAACCTCACTATGGAAATTACCTAAGTTCCCTGAGATGTACAAGAAGGAATATTGAGCACAACACCACACTAAAACTAATTAAGGCAGTTTTATTATTCCTGGAGTGGCAAAAATGATCACGGTAGACTGCATGTCTTGGTGGGGGGGAAGGGTAGCAAGTTGGGTGTTGATAGACAGTGCTGGTGGCTGCCATGGCTGGGGCTAGTTTCTTCCACGTCATCTGGTTTTATCTTGGGCAAGACTTCAGTTGGTCACCTCTGGAGGTTTTATTTATTTGTTTTTATGTATTTATCTTTATTTATTAAATTATTATTTGTTTAATTTAATTAGTTAATTAATTTATTTTTATTTTTTTTTACATCTGGAGTCTCACACTACTGATGCTGGCTTTTTGGGTTTTATTTTACTTCAGTTTAGATTCAATTTTCCCTACATTCTTTTTCTTTTTTTTAATTTAATATTTTTAGTTATCAACATTGATTTCCACAAGATATTAGGTTAGAAAATTTCTCCCTATTTCTACTCTCCCCCACCCCAAGATGGCATATATTCTGACTGCCCTTTTCCCCAGTCTGCCCTCTCTTCTGTCACCCCACTCCCCGTCCCCCATACCCTTTCCCCTTACTTTCTTGTAGGGCAGGATAGATTTCTATACCCCATTGCCTGTATATCTTATTTCCCAGTTGCATGCAAAAACAACTTTTTTTTTGAGCATCTGCTTTTAGAACTTTGAGTTCCAAATTTTCTCCCTTCTTCCCTCCCCACTCACCCTCCTTGAGAAGGCAAACAATTCAACATAGGCCACACATGTATCATTATGCAAAACACTTCCATAATAGTCATGTTGTGAAAGACTAACTATATTTCCCTCCATCCTATCCTGTCCCCCTTTATTCAATTTTGTACCCTTTACCCTGTCTCTTTTCAAAAGTGTCTGCTTTTGATTACCTCCTTCCCCGCTCTGCCCTCCCTTCTATCATCCCATCTCTCTTATCCCCTTCCCTGCTACTTTCCTATAGGGTAGATGACCAATTGAATGTGTATGTTATTCCCTCCTTAAGTCAGGTCTGATGAGAGCAAAATTCATTCATTCCCTTTCACCTGCCCCCTCTTCCCCTCTTACAGAACTGCTTTTTCTTGCCACTTTTATGTGAGATAATTTACCCCTCTCTATATCTCCCTTTCTCCTTCTCCCAATATATTTCTCTCTCACCCCTTAATTGTATTTATTTATTTGTTTTCAGATATTATCCCTTCATATTCAACTCACCCTGTGCCCATATATATATGTTCCCTTCAACTACCCTTATACTTAGACGTTTCATGAGTTACAAATATCATCTTTCCATGTAGAAATGTAACTGAAACAGTTCAGCTTTAGTAAGTCCTTTATGATTTTTCTTTCCTTTTTACCTTTTCATAATTCTCTTGATTCTTGTATTTGAAAGTCCGTTTTTCTCTTCAACTCTGGTCTTTTCTTTTTCAAGAATGCTTGGAGGTCCTCTATTTTTTTGAAAATCCGTATTTTGTCCTGGAGTGTTATACTCATTTTTGCTGGGTAGGTGATTCTTGGTTTTAATCCTAGGCCCTTTGACTTCTGGAATATCATATTCCAAGCCCTTCAATCCCTTAATGTAGAAGCTACTAGATCTTGTATTATCCTGATTGTGTTTCCACAATACTCAAATTGTTTCTTTCTGGCTGCTTGCAGTATTTTCTCCTTGACCTGGGAACTCTGGAATTTGGCTATAATATTCCTAAGAGTTTTCTTCTTGGGATCTTTTTCAAGAGGTAATCAGTGGATTCTTTCAATTTCTATTTTACCCTCTAGTTCTAGAATATCAGGACAGTTTTCCTTGATAATTTCTTGAAAGATGGTGTCTAGGCTCTTTTTTTGATCATGGCTTTCAGGTAGTCCAATAACTTTTAAATCATCTCTCCTAGATCTATTCTCCAGGTCAGTAGTTTTTCCAATGAGATAGTTCACATTGTCTTCCATTTTTTCATTCCTTTGGTTCTGTATTATAATTTCTTGATTTGTCATAAAGTCACTAGCTTCCATTCTAATTTTTAAGATAGTATTTTCTTCAGTGGTTTTTTGGACCTCTTTTTCCTTTTGGCTAATTCTGCCTTTTAAGGCATTCTTCTTTTAATTGGCTTTTTTGGAGCTCTTTTGCCATTTGAGTTAGTCTATTTTTTAAGGTGTTATTTTCTTCAGTATTTTTTTGGGTCTCCTTTAGTAAGTCATTGACTTTTTTCATGATTTTCTTGCATCACTCTCACTTCTCTTCCATATTTTTCCTTTACTTCTCTTACTTGCCTTGCCAAATCCTTTTTGAGCTCCTCCATGGCCTGAGACCAATTCATATTTTTCTTGAAGGCTTTTGATGTGGGCTCTTTGACTTTGTTGACTTCTTCTGGTTATATGTTTTGATCTTCTTTGTCACCAAAAAAAGATTCAATTGTCTGAGTCTTTCTCTGCCTGTTCTTGTTCCCAGCCAACTACTTGACCCTTGAGGTTTTTGTCAGGGTATGACTGGCTTCAGAATGGCCAGTGCTTTGTCCCAAACTTTGGGGCATTGCGCTGCTGTTTTTGGAGCTACTTCTACATGGCTAGCTCTGCCACACCAATGCTCCTCCTTCTCCAAGAACCACCAAGCAGGACCATGACCCAGATCCAAGCAGGGCTGCCTCTGCACCAGCAAAGTGCTCCCTGCACTCTCGCTCTGATCAGCTGCTTGATTCCTCCCACCTGGCCTGGGGCCAGAAGCAACCACAGCTGGAGCTCTGAAAGCAGCCACAGGAGCTTCCTGGTGCTGCAGCAGCTGGCTGCACCACCTCCTCTGCCCCTGGGGCTGGGGTCAACTCTGCACTCCTCTCACCCCTATTCAGCAATTTTCCCATTGACCTGCTATGTTGTCTTTGGTGTTCGTGGGTTGAGAAGTCTGGTAGCTGCCACAGCTCAGTGATTTAGGGCTCGCTCTACCCGATCTCCTCAGTGCCTGGTCTGTCCTGCTGTGGCCCATGCTGGGCTCCACTCCCAGTACAGTGTGATAGAGCCTCTCCAGTGACCATCCAGGCCATCCTGGGCTGGAGACCTGCTTCCCTCTGTTATTTCATGGGTTCTGTAGCTCTAGAATTTGTTCAGAGCCATGTTTTACAGGTGTTTGGAGGGATTTGGGGGACAACCTAAGCAAGTCCCTGCTTTCCTGCCACCATCATGGCTCTGCCCCCTTTCCCCTACATTCTTGTAGAGGAATAGGGAGCCACTGATGATTTTTAAGCAGGACAGAAACACAGACTGTTTTCTTGGGCAGACAGAGAGCTGGGAGGATGAATTGGAGAAGAGACAGAATGGAAACAAACAAGAATGGTTATACCTCAACACTTTTTTTTTATTACTATACTGCCTTCCTGTTGCTAGACCTTTGCTCATATTATGTCTCATCCTTGAAAAAAAGATCCACAACTCCTTCTTCCTGTCCCATCTTTTCCTTTGTCTGTGTGTTTAGTTTTTGCAAAGGGATATTTACTTTGAATAGCAAGAATAGAAGTACAAACACTTCCCCCTCATATCCAGGTGTATGCTGTCCCCTCTACCACCTTGGTCCCTGGGGACAAGTGGGATGAGACTTAATGCAGTTTCATCATGGCTTTCCAGTAGACCAATAATTCTTAAGTTATCTTTCCTGGATCTCTTTTCCAGGTCAGTTGTTTTTCCAATGAGATATTTTACATTTTCTTCTATTTTTCATTCTTTTGATTTTGTTTGACTGATTCTTGAAGCCTCACCTCATAGAGTCATTAGGATCTACTTGCACGATTCTAATTTTTAACAAATCATTTTTTCAGTTAGCTTTTGTACCTCCTGTTCCATTTAGCCAATTTTACTTTTAAAGGAGTGGTTGTCTTCAGTGAAATTTTTTTCCCTTTTTGTCAATTATACTTTTGATAATCGATCAGTTTTTCTTCTGCCTCTCTAATTTGACTTTTAAAATTCTTCTTGAGCTCTTCCAAGAATGCTTTTTGGTCATGAGGCCAGTTCATATTCCCTTTTGAGGTTTCAGATGTAAGTATAGCGTCAGTGCTGTCCTCTTCTGAATGTGTATTTTGATCTTCCCTGTCTCCATAGTAAGAATCTATGGTCTTTGCTTTTCTAATTTGATTTTTGCAAATTAGTGAGAGTGTTTTCCTCTGGCTTTTAAAGTAGATCTCTGCTTCTGGGGCACAGGGGGCTGTGTCCCATGCTTCTTGTGCTGGGGGCTAGGGGCCTGGTTACTGGCTTTGTGTGCTGTGGTCTCAGGTCCTGGAAGCTGGAAGCTATGTAATACTGTAGCTTGCCTGGTGCTGAGCTGGAGCTGGCTGGTATGTGCTGAGGCCAGGTGAGGTCTTTCTGTGTTTCCCTGGGGTTCGTGGTGTGAGGTGTGGGGGAGGGAAGTTCTGGCCACTGGAGGTCTCCTCCCCACCTAGAACACGGGTAGGTTCAGCCACTGGTGAATGCCTGTCTGTGTTGGTGTCTGCTGCTTCCTCTGGCTGTGTGGAGGCACTCCTGGGGTCCTGGTGCTGGCGCTTGCTGACTCCTCCACCCTGGGGCTCAGGATCTCCTGCTGGCCTGCTGAAGTGGGGTTTGCTGGCTTGCCTCTTGTCCTGCACTGGTCCCCTTCAGCCACAGCAAAAGAGACTTTTCCCATTAATCCCTCTAGCTTCCTTAGCCAAAAGGCTGCTGTGCCTTGTTTTTCTACTGGCTCCACCATTCCAGGATTCTTCCTGGTATTTTCTGGGTTTTTCAAAGTCAACAAGAGAGGGTGAGAGCGACTTACTGTTTACTCCGCCATCTTGGCTCCGAGAAGTCCAAGCAGGTAACTTTCAAACATTCAGTCTGTGGGCTAACAGCCCCAGAGGTAGCTGCTGTTGTTGCCGGTGCTGCAGGCCCTGCACAGGACCATGTCTCTCTCCCACCCTTTTCAACAGAACCCCGCTCTTGCTCTGAGAGATCTGGGACTCACCACTGCTGCCAATCCTTAATGCAGTTTCTGTACAGATTTGCTCCACCAAGTACACTTCTAAATATGGCCAACCAGTGGACGAGTTGACTACTGGGATGGGTGCTGGAGGTCATTGCTCTGGGCCTCAGTGCTGGACTGGCTGGCTACAACACCTGTGCAGGCCCTCTCGGGATCTCACTCTCCTGACTTTTCACAGCTTACAGGGTCATAGTCATCTCTAATCTCTTTCACCTAAAATAGGAAATAAACTTAAAGGATGGAGGCCGATATTCAAAGGCAAACATGTCATCCGCAGAAAGGGAGGGATCAAAGCTGGTCATCCCTAGAAATGCTGGAGCACTCTCTAATTAGTATTTTTCAAGATGTGTAGAGGTGAGAATTGTACTCAATATATTTAAAATTGTCAAATTATGTTTCAAACAATTGTGTCCCATCTTCACAACATTCTCATGTGGGAAGGACTAGAAAGGGGTTTAGAAATCAGCCTTGGTATTTTACAGATAAGGAAATTAAGGCCAGTACAAGTAAAGGGATTTGCACAAGATGCAGCCAGTTAGCTAACATATCTTTTTAAAAATTTATCAATGCATTTTGTTTTGATACAATGAATACTTGCCAACAAACACCCAAATGACAACTACAAAGTACAGTACATTTCCCTAAAACAGTTAAGTAACTGTTTCATTTTTGCAGTTTCCTGAGTGCTAATGGAAAGGAAGGATGTGTGCTTTAACTTTGATAATATAGGATCAACATTGTCCATCCTATCTGACCTGAGCTTTGTTCCCTCTTTGTGTAGATTTTAGGTACTTTATTGTAGTCATGCTGTGTATGTGTATACATACATACATATATATATATATATATATATATATATATATATACACATATATATGTATATACATATATATATATATATATACACATATATATGTATATATATTTGCTCTGTTTTCTTCACTCTTCATCATTTCATACAGAACTTCCTACATTCCTTTGAATTCTTTTCATTTTTCCTTATAGCTCAATAACATTCCATTTTATGTGCATGTTTGGTGTATCTATTTCTCATTTTGTGCATATCTTCTTTGTCTCTAGTTTTGTAAGCACAAGTCACACTGCTAAGAATATTTTTATATATGGAGTTCTTTTCTTGTTGTCAACAGTTTTCTATATGTCAAAAATACAGTTCTAGTAATGAGTCTTTATTTGGAAGGGCAAGAACAATGAAGTACCTCTTCTTTCATAATTATAAATTGTCTTACATCCCAGTTGAGCATAGCTCCATTAGCAATGAATTAACAGTCATTAGAGATTGGGACTGAAACTGTGATTTCCTTGAAATTGGGAAATCCTTTTACTAAAGAAGATTGACATCTACTCTGCAACTGAGTTGCTTAGGGCACTGAGAGGCTAACTGAGAGGATCACACAGCCAGAATGTATCAGAGGCGGATCTTGAACACAGGTTTTCCATTCGTTAGTTAACATTTATTTGAAGCAATTAATACATCCACGTTAAATATGTTCCTTTACAAGCATTAAAATAATCTTTCATTCTATTTTTTAGTCCAAATATATATCTTTTTTTTGGTGGGGGGGAATAGGGGGTAAGTCAACATACATGTTATTGATTTTAAAACTGCATTTGGAAAATGAAGTGCCTGCAATAACATTATTAGCTGAGATACTGTAGATAGTTTTACATGTCAGGAACAATTAACACATATCCTGTGGGTCTGATTACCAGCTTCAAGGAAGTTCTGCTTACCAGAAACTCTCTTAGCAAAGCCTCTTGGAAAGTTAAAGGTCCCCAACCTACAGTTAAATAGGAAATGTAATGTACCTTTTTTTTGATTGACCATAAACTTGACTCATGGGACTTTGTTCTCAGAGGCAAAAGCAAACATGAGTACGAGTTAAGATGTTTTACTAAAAATTTTTAAGCCTTTGGTCCCAACCATCTAGCTTAATATTTCCTAAAATACAATCACATAAATATTACCCTAAGCTTGATATAGGAATAGTGAGTAAAAAAATCAGATATGTAATTTTCTGGAATGTAGAGTATAAAAAGACAAAATAGATTATATATTTAATATGTTACTATGAGTTAAGAGCATCTACCATGTCAGAGTTATCTCAGGAAGATTAATTAAGTAATCAAAAAATCAATTTGTTAAATATTATTATAAATTCAAGAAAGGTTGTGTGGAGTTATCAATAGAGATCTGGCTTTGGAAGACTTGGGTTCAAATTTGACACATATTGACTGTGTGACCCTGGGCAAGTTACTTGACCTCTCAGTAACCCATGAAACTAGTAATGATAATAATAACAACAACAACAATTAACATTTAAAAAGCACTTCAAGTATATTGTATCATTTGATTCTCATAATAACCCTGCGAGGTAGGCGCCATTTTCATACCCATTTTAAAGAGAAGAAAACTGAGGCTGAGAGAGGTTAAGGGACTTGCTTAGGGTTACATAGTAAATATCTAAGGCAGGATTTTAACTCAGGTATTTCTACTAAATACAGTGTTCTACCCACTATGCCACCTAGTTATCTATAATTTGCACAGCAGGCACTGATTTGTATTGGTAGTGAGAAGTTGCTTAAGAGGAGTAACATACACCAAAGAAATCAAAGGTATGGTCCAAGAAAACTATTCCAGTTATGTAAGTACTTAAAATCCGGTGAAATAATGAGTGAGCTGCACTGCACAAGAACAGTTAAAAAGTGATAGGTGTTCCCTGTTGAGATCCAAACAGAATCTGAGATCTTTGTGACGTTGGGAAAGAAAACTCTATGTAAATCAAAGCTATTCATAGACTACATAAACATATAAAATATAAATGTATGAGGCAGGTAGGTGGTAAGGTGGATAGAGCACTAGGCTATCTTCCTAAGTTCAAATCTGGCCTCAGATACGTACTAGCTGTGTGACCTGGGCAAGTCACTTAATCCTGTTTGCCTCAGTTACTCATCTGTAAAATGAGCTGGAGAAGGAAATAGTAAACCACTCTAGTGTCTTTGCCAAGAAAACCCCAAATGGGGTCACAGGGAGATAGACATGACCAAGAAGACCAAATGACACCAAAATATATAAATGTATTCATAAAATAAACATCACTTTTTTCATATGTGGTGGAAGTATTGCATTGGAAAGAACATTGAACAATAATTTTTACCATGAAAAAATTTTGTCATAAAAAGTTTATAAAGTATAACACTTGGTTATAGTTACTTTCCTACACAAAGGTGTAAATACTCTATTACAGAGTTCATAATCACAGAAGTTCTGGAGAAGAGGAGCATCAGAAGAATACAGGAACAACAAGACCTCTTTCCTGAAAGTTCTCTCTCCATGCCACAATCCACAAACTCCCTGAGCTTCTATTCTCTCATCTGTAAAATGAGGGATCCATAATACTTACAGAGGGTTGTTGTGAGGCTCAGCTGACTTGGAGAGCCATATTGCATAAGCTGTCAAAAGCCACTGTAAATTCTACCCTACATGTCAATCAAAGTGACATATAATCCTTTGATAGTTTAGAAAGTTCTGGGAAGTCTCATCATCCTCTTGGACGTTATCTTTGTGATTTCATTGTCTCTTGAGTTCTGTTTTCTGGTGTAAGTTCCTTCAGGGACTATTTTGCTTTTTATTTACATGTAAGTTACAATTCATCTGAATGAATCCCACAAAATGGTCACATTATTTGAATTTGCATAGCATATTTCCTTTGGTCTGGAATTAATGACCGTATTTTACATAATTATAACTTCGAATACTTCAAATGACAATATATGTAACCACTTCATGGGATTCATTATTTGCAATATTTGGGACCACTATAATTTCCAATGCTTAGCAGGGTCTGGTGTCTGGTAAATACTCAATGAATGAGTATAGATTAAATAATTGATTATTTTGATGTCAAATGAGCAGATGGGCTCTGAGAAGAATGTCAGACCACATACTAGGTCAAAGCAAGGAACGATTAATTGCAGAAGGGAACTTGGCACCTGAAAGGAACAGCATAATAATAGAAGCCATTGGCTTATATCTTTTTAGCCCTTAAGAGAAAGCAATGTGCTGTCTCCGCCATTATCTGAGAAGCAAGGGACAGAACTTGATCCGGGACATTAGGAAGCAACAACTCCAACTCTTTAAATGACTCCCACTTTAAATGACTGAAGTGACCTGGGGCAAATTATCTAACTACTTTGGGTCTCGGCAGTCTTCTCTGTAAAATTAAAGGCTATATCTGGGTAACTTCTGAAGTCCCTTTAAGCACTAAAATTCTGTGACAACAATATTTGTCAAGGGTGAAATCATTATCACATCTGTCTGAGAATTATGGGCCATTATTTTCTTACTCTTGCCTTTAATAATTCAGAAAGAGCTGAATTCAGATCCTGTCTTAGATACTTATTAGCTGTGCGACCCTGGGTAAGTAACTTAAAGTCTCTGAGTCTCAGTTTCTTAATCTATAAAACAGAGGTGATAAAAACAGCTACCTCACAGAGTTGTTGTAAGGATCATATGAAGCCTTTGTAGCCTTTAAAGCACGGCATAAATGCTAGCCATTTATTTAAAGTGATGTATTTGGGGCAGCTAAGTAGTACAGTGGACAGAGCATTGACCTTGGAATCCAGAGGACTTGAGTTCAAATCTGGTTCAGACTTGGGTTCAAGTCCCACTTTTGACATATAGTAGCTGTGTGATCCTGTGCAAATTGCTTTATCTCTCAGTGTTCTGGAATCTAGACAACTGTCTAAGGCTCTCAGTTCTAGAGGAGGTGATAACCTGTTCTGGTAAAGGGAATCTCCTCATCTGTTTCAATGGAATCACAAGTCAGTCTCTGTGTATGTTTGTTTTGTTTAAACCTCCACATTGCAAAATCAAGAAACATGACACTTCAAATATTTGTGTTATGAGACCTCTGGCCATATTTACCGAAACTATTTTGGATTTCATCATCAATAATTGAAATTGAAAACCTAGAAACACTGGCAGGAAGCCAGGGAGAAGGCGGCAAATAGAAGTCACCTTTCTCTCAGCGTCAGGAAAGGGGTCAGATGAAAGAACGATGAGAGAAATAAAGACAAATTTCGTTTTGTTTTGTTTTTCTGTTTTTCTGCCCGTAAAAAAGTAATAAAGAAGGAAATAAAAGCAGACGTCCACTACTTCTTTCTGAAACCCTTTGAAGTGCCTCTAAAATGATAGCAAAGAATTGTGGACTATGAGGTCAAGGGAGAAAATAGATTGAAGCCCTTCTGTTCAGAGGTTAATAGTTATATGTCAGGAGTAGGGTTACCAAAATCAAAACTAAAAAAGGCTGGCTATAATAGGACACAGCAGTCAGGTTTCTGGATTGATCAAATACTCACCAGGCTGGTCCAACACGGGTCAGTTGGCAGCTCTAGTCAAGAGCATGCTAGCAGAATGAAGTACCTTGTGTTCTTCCGGCTACTCACTTTGAGGACTAACCCAAGCAAATTTTGTGTGGTTTTCTCCTGGATTAAGTTCAAAAGCTGAGTTCCATCATTTATATTGTGTCCTATTGTAAAAAGATACTGTGTAAATATAGTTTTTTAAAAAAACTAAAAGCAACATCTAATGATTCACTCAATGCTTGACGAATCTTGACACTTGGAATGGGACTGGTATCTTTTCTATTTATCTGTCAGCAGATTTGTCATTGCCTCAGCCCTGATACTCCTTCCATTGATTCCAGCCCCTACTTTCTCTGGTCACACAGGCCTGGGTAGAAAGTTAAGCTGAGAACGGCCAGAGCCCCTTGTAGCTTGTCCCATAATTGTCTCCATTTTCTGACACTACGACACTACATTTTCACTAGCTGCTCTTTATTCCTGGAGGCTGTCCCTCCCAAACTGTGCCTCCTGGTTTTCCTGGATTCTTTTCAATCTTAGTATAACTCCACCTTCAGCAGGAAACCCCACTCTTCCCGTCCCCCAACCCCCAGTTGCAAGTGCCTTTCATTTACACTATCTATATCAACATCTGGCAGCTAGGTGGTGCAGCGAACAGAGTGAGGCCTGAAGTCAGGAAGACCTGAGTTCAAATGTGGCCTCAGACACTTACTAGCTGTGTGGCCCTGGGCAAGTCACTTAACCCTTCTTGCCTAAGTTTTCTCGTCTGTAAAATGAGCTGGAGAAGGAAATGGAAACTGCTCTAGTACCTTTGGCAAGGAAACCTCAAATGGGGTCACAAAGAATTGACCGTGACTTAAATGACTGAACAAAAAATGTCTGCACCTAAATCTATCTTTATCTACCATTTTTCTATATCTTTATATAACATATAATGATATAATCTATATATAGCTATAGATATAATTTTTTTGCAACATGCAAAAAATGGCAATACAAGATCGATGTGTCTATCCATGCCTTTAATTCAGCAAGTGACATACAAAAATTGTATATGCAAGATATATATTTCTATATTGTACACACAAGATATAAACATCTCTACATTGATTTGTGTTGATATAGAGATATTTACATACAAGATTGATATATTGATATCTAAATCTTTTATGTACAAATTTTTGCATGTTGCCTGATTCATTAGATTAGAATGAGGGTTGCTTGAGTGAAGTGGACATATTTTTTTGCCTTTCTTCACACCACAAGGGCTTAGTTCTAGCACATACTACTGAGTGCTTAATAAATGCTTGTTGACTGATTACTTTCAGAGAAAATAAGTGTTGAATGCCTGTATCTTATAGGTGGTCTCCATGTCTAGTGGGTGATATCATCAGTCCTCTTCGAAAACAAAGGACAAATAGAACAGCATAAAGTGAAGTGAAGCAGTAAAGAGTACTGTTTTGGGGTTTAAATCTCACCTTTGAACTTCCTTATATGTGTAATTTCAGGCAAGACATTTAACTTCCCTGAACCTCAGCTTCATCACCTGGAAGACCTGAATTCATATCCACTCTCAGACACTTACTAGCTGTGAAATCTTGGAAAAGTCACTTAAACACTGTTTGCCTCAGTTTCCTCAGCTGTAAAAGAGGCATAATAATAACACCTACCTGCCAGGGTTGTTTGAGCATCAAATGTGATATTTGTAAAGCACTTTGCACGGTGCCTGGCACATAGTAGGTAGTATATAAATGCCAGTTATCATTACCATCACCATCACTACCATCACTACCACCACTACCACCAGCACCAGCACCCACACCAGCACTAGCATCATCATTATAATCATCACTGCCTTTATTGCATCTATAAAATGAAGGCGTTGTACTAGATGCCCTCTCAGGTTCCTTTTGGCTCTAGAGCTATGATCCTATGATTGAAGTCCTATAATTGTAGTGGAAGTCTGTTTTATTTAAAATAGCAAATGCAATGGTTTATCCACTGCACATATCACTGGGTGGTGGGGGGTGGGGGGAGTGGCGCGGGATGTCAGGAGGTAGGGAGGTCTGGAAGGGATTTTAATTGCACATTTTTACCTGTACAGCAACATGTAACAGTAATTCAAACATACTGGAGAAAAAGAGTCTGTGCTCCTCTGAGCAAATTCTTGGCTGAGGACAAAGCATGTCATTCGTCACTCTAGCTCTTAAGCAATTTGTACATAAGTTCCTTGTTGAATGAAGGAGTGTATTTGGCCATGCATTTTCTTATTGAGATAATTGAGCAGATGCCATAAAATGAACAAACTTTCCTATTAGCAAGGGTGGCTTCCCACTGTACTTTACGAAATATTTACTTCAGAAAGTTACTTAAAGACCTTCAAACCAGTAAGGTCTAGTACAAAATTTCATTTTTAAATTAAGAAAGACCTTTGTAAATTTCCCCAGTATGATGGGTGCATCCCTGTGAGAAAATGCTGTGGATGAGATTTTTGTTGTTGTTGTCTCAGCACTTTATTTGACTAGTTCTTCTTAAAGATGCTGTCATATGGCCCCTAAAATGATTAAGAGGACTGGGAAAACTCTTCCACCTTTGACTGTTTAACTTATTGTGACCTTTAAAAGCCAGGTTGATTCACTTCATAAATTTATCACATCTCTAGAAGTTGATTCCACTCATCAAGTCTGTTTCCAAGATTCCTTCATTTTGTTCTCTTGTAAAATGGAGCTCATTGACAACAAACCTAATGCACAGTGTTTAAGTCATAACTAACCCCTAAGTGTTTCCTTCAAGGTTAAGACCAGAGGATCTGAATAAAACATAGCTGGATCCCTGCTCTGATCTTTTTTGACATTTCCCAAATCCATAAGGCAAAGGGCATGGTACAGGGCTAGGGTATAAACTGTTCCATACTCTCTAAGCCTTGGGAGTGCTTGGCTTTTTGCTAGCAAGTTAGTTTTTGCAGGCAGGGAGAGGAATAAATAGCCACACATTGTGCACCAATCTTTGAGTTGGCTGTTGGTTTATTTTTTAATAAACTTTAGCAAAACCTCGTATCTGCAAAGAAGAGGTAAGAGATCCCATGCAACATATTACTGTAGAATCTCTGAATTCTAGAATTCTATTTTTCTATTGTTCATTAAAATTCCCTTTTTCATGCTCTTGTTCTTCAGGATTCTTCTTTCAAAAATAAATGGGAAGTTGCCGGTTTGCCACAGATACACAGAATTATCGCAGGAAGCACATGACATTTTGTGCTTACTGGCAGGTTGATTTTTCTCCTTTACTGAGTGCCAAGTTTTGAAATAGAAAGCAACATGTTACGTACATGATGACAAGCAAACTGTAGGAGTCATAGAAATGGATTGTTGGTCGTCTCTATGTGACTAAAGATCATTCTCTGAAAGGGTAGGTCAAGTAACATCGACCTTGGTAATGACTGTGGCTGCCCAGAGCCCATCACGAACCAATAATGACAGAGGTAAGCATGATAGCAATTTATGAACCCACAGTCCTCTTGGGAACAGCATTTCAAACCAGAACTTTGCCTAAACTGTTTATTGACTAAGGTTGCTTAAATGTATGAAGTGTCAAGAAGTTTCTTTGACATTATGCTTGTTATTGTTCTTTGATTTATGTACCTAAGCAAAATGTAGTAAATAAAATGATTGTTTGGTGGTTTGGTACTGAAAGGAAATGATTAGAAACATTTGCTAAAGCTGTTTATTTTATGCAGAAGTTTTTTTCCTTCCTTTCCAAATAAAAATGATGTTTCTGGTCCACTGCAATGACTTCCTATTAAAGAGGTCTAAAGAGATCATTACTGTAAGTGGAGATGCCTATGAAACTCTCAGAAATATCCCCCCAGTCCATTGTTGAGTATGCAATACACACAACACATGCACTCAGATAAATACTTTTCCCCATTTTACCCTTCCAACTTTATATTGGGCGACTCACAGAAATTCCCTATTTAGAGAGTCTGAGGTACATTCATAGTGGTAACTGTGACTTACTTGTCAGAGGGCTTGGAAAAGATTCTCTCTCTCTCTCTCTCTCTCTCTCTCTCTCATCGGCAGCTGGGTGGCACAGCAGATAGTGTTGGGCCTGGAATCAGGAAGACCTAAGTCCAAATCTGACCTCAGACACTTAATAGCTGTGTGACCCTGGCCAAGTCACTTAATGTTGTTTGCCTCAGTTCCTCATCTGTAAAATAAGCAGGAGAAGGAAATGGCAAACCACTACGCTATCTTGCCAAAAAAACCCCAAAAAGTTGGACGTGACTGAAAAATGTCCATTCTTTCTTTTCTTCCTTCCTTCCCTCCTTCTCTCCCTCTCCCCTCACTTCCTTTCTTCCTCCCTCCCTCCCTTCCTTCCTTCTTTCCTTCTTTCTTTCTTTCTTCTGTTCTTCCTTCCTTCCTTTTTTTCTTTCTTCCTGCCTTCCTTCCTTATTTTCTTCCTTCCTTCCTTCTCTCCCTTCTTCCCTCCTTCCTTCCTTCCTTCCTTCCTCCCTCCCTCCCTCCTTTCCTTTCTTTCCTTCCTTCCTTCCTTCCTCCCTCCCTCCTTTCCTTTCCTTCCTTCCTTCCCTTCTTTCTTTCTTTCTTTCTTTCATTCCTTTCTATTTCCTTCTCCTCCCTATTTTGCCTAGGCTAGAAGTATAACTCTCGCTCATAAGCTGGATCTCACTACTGGTTGACGTGGAAACTTCAGATCCATTTCTGACCTGGACTAGTTCAAAATGTCTTATACACCCCGGTCCCCTGTCCCTCCCAGGGTTTTACCATATCAGTGTCTAACTTAGTGCTGACTCTGTCTTGGCATTAGCCCCAGTGCAGCGCAGAACTCCCAAGTTCAAGGGATCCAAGAGACTCAGCTTTCCCCAAGAGCTGGGATTTCAGATCTGAGCCACCACCACTGGCAAAACATTAAGATACTACTACTACTATTACTACTACTACTACTACTACTACTACTACTACTACTACTACTACTATTACCACCACTACGTAACATTTATATAGCACTTAGTATGTGCCAAGTATTTTACAATTATGATCTTATTTGATCCTCACAATAACTCTGGGAGGTAGGTTCTATTATTATCGCCATTTTACAAATGAGGAAACTGAGGCAAATAGGTTAACTGACTTGCCCAGGTTCACACAGCCTGTAAGTATCTGAGGCTGGATTCAAACTCAGATTTTCCTGACTCTGAGTCTAGTGCTCTATTTACCATGCCACCTAGACTGCTAAAAAGCTTAAAAAGTGATTAACTAAATAAGAGTTCTTGAATTCTCTGGTTTTGACTTGTATTGCTCTTCATGTTTTCTTGATTATTGAGTCAGAATTTCAAGTCTGACAATGTTATAGGCAAAATCCTCTAGAATGAACCTCAGAGAATAGAAGTATTAGTGTTTGAGGGGCTCAAATTCATTGTTATTTTGGAAATTAATTAAAAAATGAATAAAATTAATTAAAATTTCATTTTTACATAGAAGGAAAGTTAATACAGAAGGGCATGTTTAAATATCTGTGTTGTTCAAATGAGGACAATTTGAAAGCGTAAAGACCGATTTGGGAGTAATCATAAACATACAGAGATGGAAGAGGACAAACGAGAAAAGACTTATCTATGTAGGTCATGTTAACTTGTTGCTGAATCTGTTTCCTTGAAAACAGGAAGTACTGAAGCCATGTCTATTTAATGGAAAGTGACTTGGATTTACTTGTGAACAAGAAAAAAACAAAAAAACAAATCCGGCCCTCCCTGTTGGAGTGACAAGTTCTGATCTGCTATCCTTCAAAGAGAGGCTGTTTCCTAGGCTGGCAAATATTCCTATGGAGCAACCAAAGCATATTGATAAGTTATCGGATTCCTCCCAGGAATCAGCTGGTCAGGAAGGATGGGGAAGGAAGGGAGGGAATGAGAGAGGGAACTGTGATAACTGCTTTGTTTGATCACCAAGGTAGGAGGAAATGGGATGGGGAGGAGGGAAAAAGGAATGGAAGAGTAAGAGGTAAAGAAATAAAAAAAATGGGAAACACAAGAGAAGGGAAGATAAACGTAAGGAAAGAGGAAGATAGATAATTTAGCTCAGTGGAAAAGTTTGTTCATAGAAAGGGCAGAATTAATATTATCTTTTCAGATCTCTGGTCACTTTGGTAGGCTCCATATGCCTTTGAAGATAGTCGCTTTCCTATAGAGACCCTGAGTTACTGGGGAATGCAGTGAGAGTCAATGAGAGCCAGAGAAAGAATGAGCCTCTTTCTGGGAGTAAAATGGGTACTTTGTGAGGGAGACTCATTCTTCTAGGTCTTTAAAGGACTTACTTCTTGAGGGGGAGCATTAGGGAACTGTGATTTCATTGAGGTGAGCAAGCTTCCACTGTGCAAACTTTTCCCACCAATGTAGATAAGAAACTCATTTGTGACTCATAATTTATAACCACAGCTATTAAGCACTTTACGTATACAAAGCTCTTTCCTCACAACAACCCTGCAAGGGAGGTAGTGCCAATTCTATTATCCTCATTTAACAGATGAGGAAACTGAGTCTTGGAGGTGTTAAACAACTTATCAAAGGTCACACAGCTGTCAAAAAGTTATCGCTCTCTTTTGTTTCTATATTGTCTTCATTTCCAAATATAGCTATTTCCCCTCTCCTTCTCAGCACACCATCCCTTGGAACAGAATAAAAAGAAAAAAAGCAGTTTATTAAAACTAAACAAGACATCGATTCACTACGCTGCTGTAGATAATGTTCCATGCCCCAAATCTCCTACTTCTGAAAAGAAAGCAGAAAGGAATATCACAGATACTAAAAGGCAGACCTGGGATTGGAGTTCTAGGCTTAGTGGTTTGAGTCTTTTAAACTAATTTTTGAAATTAGGAACTTAAGAGTCATTAGCGGGAGTGGGGAGGGGCAGAGCCAAGATGGCAGAGTAGAAGCAGGGACCTGCTTGAGCTCTCCCACCAAACTCCTCAAGGTAACTGTAAAAAATGACTAAACAAATTCTAGAGCAGCAGAAGCCACAAAATGACAGAGTCAAACAGATTTCCAGCCCAAGACAATCTGGAAGGCTGACAGAAAGGGTCTATCGCACTGTGCTTGGAGCAGAGCACAGCCCAACCTGGGTGGCACTGCCATGGACAGGACTAGAGCAGGCCCCAAGGCACTGAATCACTGGCAGCTGTGGAGATTTCCAGACTTCCCAACCCACAAATGCCAAAGACAGCTTCAAAGGTCAGTGGGAAAGATGTCTCACCTGGGTGAGAGAGGAGCATGGTCCAGCCACAACCCCAGCCCTAGCACAAACCCCACCGTGGCAGTAATCACTGCTGCAGTGGTGGCTGCTTCTGGAGCTCTCAGTCTACAGACAGTGGGAGAAAAAAGTGGATGATCTGGGTCACAGTCCTGGGATGAGGAGGAGTGCTGGTGTGGTGGAGCTGGTGGCAGCTGTGGAGAGGGAGTCCTCCTCACAGTTCCAAGGCAGAAAAGAGTTCTTGTGGTTGCTCACAGACCAGAGCACAGGCCAGGAGAGGAATGGGCATCTCTCCTTTGATCATAC
Source organism: Trichosurus vulpecula (assembly GCF_011100635.1). Lineage (NCBI taxonomy): Eukaryota > Metazoa > Chordata > Mammalia > Diprotodontia > Phalangeridae > Trichosurus > Trichosurus vulpecula. Next base: position 13,997,504 of record NC_050578.1, read on the forward strand.
CACTTTGGAAGAACTGAGCATTTACAGGTCCCTAGAAATATCTCTGAGGACAGCAGCACAAAACCCCTGAAACCTGGGGCAGTACACCCTCCACTTAACAAAGAGGTCAGAAGTCAAATAATTGGCTGGGAAAGTGAGCAAACAGGGGAAAAAGAATAAGACTATAGAACTTCCTTGGTGAAAAGATGTTTTCTTATGTCTTTGGTAGCGAGGAAATCAAAACATACAACCAGAAAAAGATCGAAGTATACAACCAGAGGAAGGCAGCAAGGTCAAGGGTCTTACATCCAAAGCCTCCAAGAAAAAATAGGAAATTGTCTCAGGGCATGGAAGAGCTCCAAAAGGATTTTGAAAATCAAGTAAGGTAGAGGAAAAATTGGGAAGAGAAATAAGAATGATGCAAGAAAATCATGAAAAATGAGTCAACAGCTTGCTAAAGGAGACCCAAAAATTGCTGAAGAAAATAACACCTTTAAAAATAGACTAACCCAAATGACAAAAGAGGTCCAAAAAGCCAATGAGGAAAAGAATGCATTAAAAAGCAGAATTGGCCAGATGGACAAGGAGGTCCAAAAGGTCACTGAAGAAATTAATTCCTTAAAAATTAGAATGGAGCAAATGAAAGCTAACGACTTTATGAGAAATCAAGAAATTCTAAAACAAAACCAAAAGAATGAAAAAATAGAAGACAATGTGAAATATCTCTTTGGAAAAACAACTTACCTGGAAAATAAATCCAGGAGAGAGAATTTAAAAATTATTGGTCTACCTGAAAACCATGATCAACAAAAAGAGCCTAGACACCATCTTTCAAGAAATTATTGGGGAAAACTGTCCTGATATTCTGGAACCTGAGGGTAAAATAGTAATTGAAAGAATCCACCAATCATCTCCTAAAAGAGATCCCAAAAGGAAAACTCCTAGGAATATTGTACTCAAATTCCAGAGTTCCTGGATCAGGGAGAAAATACTGCAAGCAGCCAGAAAGAAACATTCAAGTATTGTGGAAACACAATCAGGATGATACAAGATTTAGGAGCTTCTTTGCTAAAGGACTGGAGAACTTGTAATATGATATTTCAGAGGTCAAAGGAGGTAGGATTAAAACCAAGAATCACCCACCCAGCAAAACTGAGTATAATACTTCTGGGGAAAAATGGAATTTCAATGAAATAGAGGACTTCCAAGCATTCTTCTTGAAAAGACCAGGACTGAATAGAAAATTTGACTTTCAAATATAAGAATAAAGAGAAACATGAAAAGAGAAATAGGAAAGAGAAGCCATAAGAGACTTATTAAACTTGAACTGTTTGCATTCCTACATGGAAAGATATTTGTAACTCATGAGACCTTTCTCAGTATTAGGGTAGTTAGAGGGAATATATATGTATGTGTATGTGTATATATGTAGGTTTATGTGCATGTATGTATATGTATATATGTATACATATGTATGTATATGTGTGTATATGTATGTATGTGTATATATATATATATATATATATATATACACACACATATGTAGATGGAGGGCACAGGGTGAGCTGAATATGAAGGGGTGATACTTAAACAACAAAATTAAGTGTTGAGAGGAATATACTGGGAGAAAGAGAAAGGGAGAGGTAGAATGTAGTAAATCATCTCACATAAAAGAAGCAAGAAAGAGCTTTTACAATGAAGGGGATGAGGGGGGAGGTGAGAGGGAATAAATGAGCCTTACTGTCATTGGTTTTGGCTTAAGGAGGGAATAACATACATACAATTGGGTATGGAAATCTATCTTACCTTGCAGGAAAGCAGAGGGGAAGGGGATAAGAGAGGGGGGATAATAGAAGGGATGGCAGATTTGGGGAAGGGGTAATCAGAAGCAAACACTTTTTTGGGGTGACAGGTCAAGGGAGAGAATGGAATAAATGGAGGGAAGGACAGGATAGAGGGCAATGTGGTTAGTCATTCACAACATGACTGTTATGGAAGTGTTTTACATGGCTACACACTTTTGACCTGTATCGAATTGCTTGCTTTCTTAATGAGGGTGGGTGGGGAGGGAGGAAGGGAGAGAATGCGGAACTCAAAGCTTTAAAAAAATGAATGTTAAAAAAATTGTTTTTGCATGCAACTGGGAAATAATATGTACATGCAATGGGGCATAGAAATCTATCTTGCCCTACAGGAAAATAGAGGGGAGGAGCATGAGAGAAAGGGTGGTAGTGGTAGAAGGGAGGGGAGATTGGAGAAAAGAGTGGTTGGGGTGCATGCTGTCCTAGGGTGGGGGAAAGGGAGGGTTGGGGAGAAAATTTGGAATTCACAGTCTTGTGGAAGTGAATGTTCAAAACCGAAAATAAATAAATTATATAAAATTGGAAAAAAAGAGTCCTTAGCAAATACGAAGATTTCTACATACAAAAGGCAGAAAAAGATTATTGAATATGAAAATGTGTATCTGCTACATATAGCTTGTTTTTAAAAGTATACACATATTTAAAAAGTTAATTTTTTTGCAATCAGCAAAAATCTGCCCTCTCTTCTTCCCACTCAATTGAAAATGAAAAAAAAAATGAGTCATGTTACAAACATGTATAGTCAAGCAAAAAAAATGTATTGGCCATGTAGGTAGGTATGTATGTAGGTACATAGGTATATTTGTCTCATTCCACATCCACATTCCATACCCCAAATCTCTCACTTCTCTATAAGGAGATGGGTAGCATGTTTCATCATTAGTTCTATGGAACCAGGTCTTTATGCTATTCAGAGTTTCTAAGTGTTCCAAAATTGTTTGTCTCTATAACACTGTCACCATAGAAAATTATTCTCCTGGTTCTGTATTACTTCTTACAGGTCTTCCCCGCTTCTTCCTAGCTATACCAGATCTCAAACTATATTACAAAGTAGTAATCATCAAAACAGTCTGGTACTGGCTAAGAAATGCAGTGGTGGATGAGTGGAACAGAATAGGTACACAATATATTGTAGTAAAAGACCATAGTAATTTAATGTTTGATAAAACCAAAGATCCAAGCTTTTGGGACAAAAACTCATGCTGGAAAAATTAGAAAACGACAATTAGGTATAGACCAACAAAACATACCAAAATAAGATTGAAACTAGTACATGATTTAGACATAAAGGGTGAGATGATAAGCAAATTAGGAGAGTATGGAATAATTTACCTGTCAGACCTATAGATAAGAGAAAGGATATAGAGAGCATTATGAGATATAAAATGGATAATTTTAATTATATTAAAAGTTTTTGCACAAACAAAACCAATACAACCAAAATTAGAAGGAAAGCAGAAAATAGGAATTTTTTTTAAACAAGTATTGCTGATAAAGGCCTCATTTTTCAAATACATAGAGAACTGAGTCAAATTTATCAGAATACAAGTCATCCCCCAATTGATAAATAGTCAAAGAATATGAACAGGAAGTTTTCAAACAAAGAAATCAAAGCTATGTCATGTGCGAAAAAATCCTCTAAATCACTATTGATTAAAGAAATGCAAATTGTGAGGTACCACCTCACATCCATCAGATTGGCTAATATGACAGAAAAGGAAAATGATAAATGTTGGAGGGGATACGGGAAAACTGGGACATTAACGTACTGTTGAGGGAACTGTGAACTGATCCAACCATTCTGTAGAGCAATTTGGAACTATGCCCAAAGGGCTAGCAAACTGTGCATACCTTTTGGTTCAGCAATACCACTACTAGGTCTGTATCCCAAAGAGATTAAAAAAGGAGAAAGGATCTATTTGTATAAAATATTTGTAGCAGCTCTTTTTGTAGTGGCTAAGAACTAGAAATTGAGGGGATGCCCATCAACTGGGGAATGGCTGAACAAGTTATGATATATGATTGTAATGGAATATTATTGTATTATAAGAAATGATAAGCAAGATGATTTCAGAAATACCTGGAAAGACTTATATGAACTTATGCAGAGTGAAGTGAGCAGAACCAAGAGAATATTGAACACAGTAACAGTAATGTTGTGCAATGAAAAACTGTAAATGACAGCCATTTTCAGTAATATAATGATCAAAGACAATCCCAAAAGACTTGTGATGAAAAATGCTATCTGCCTGCAGAGAAAGAACTGATGGCATCTGAATACAGACTGAAAGCATACTATTTCTCTCTCTCTCCCTCTCTCTCTCTCTCTCTCTCTCTCTCTCTCTCTCTCTCTCTTTCTCTCCCCCTTCCTTCCTTCCTTCCTTCCTTCCTTCCTTCCTTCCTTCCTACCTTCCTTCCTTCCTTCCTTCCTTCTCTCCATTTCCTTTCTTGTGTTTCTTTCTTTCCTTGCTTCCACTTTGCTTACTGTCTGGGCTGGGGGGCAGGTGGGGAGAAGGTAGGGAGAAAAGGATAGAATTTGGGACTTAAAACTTAAAAAACACCAAATGATAAAAATTTTTTTTTACATGTAACTGGGGAAAAATAAAGTATTATTAAAAAACAAGTTTTCCCAGATTTCTATAAACTATCTTTTTCATACTTTCTTGTAGCACAACAACACTACAGGTTTAGACTCAAGAATGTAATAGAGAAAATGTTCATTTAAATTTAATCAACATTAGAAATATTAAGTTTTAGAGCATATCACAGGTACATTCCCTTGCCCTGGATCTTTGAGGTTCTGAGTGCTGGATTTTCAGGGACCTCTCTAACATCTCAGGACAGCATTAGGGATTTAAGAGCCACTGAGCTGAGGCTGTCCTAGTCTGAGTCCTGTAGCAGCAGGCTGGTTGCTGCCAGTGGCAAGGTTATATATGCCCTGGCCTATTTCTGGCTATGTACATCATGTCCTCCACTTGTACAGGTTTGCTTATGGATCCTCTTTCCCATGCCTATGGAATTCTAGTTGATTTTTATTGTTGTTCAGTTCGGAAGTGAAAGAAGTCATGGGATTTCTTTGTCATTATTCAATAAGGTATGAACTCTAAGGTTTTTCTGGAGTAGGTATATGCATTTTTTGATCAGGGCAGGGACATGGTTAGACCTGTATTTAATAAAGATTATTTTTGGTAGCTCTGTGGAAGTTGGATTGGAGATAGGAAAGACTAGAGGTATGGAAAACAGATTCCCTGGAGCCATCATGCTAGCGTGGAAGCAAGGTCATCTGAATATATAGGTTTAAGTCCTCCCTCCCTCAACGGAGGGTCATCTCTTATAACAAAGAATAAAACAAGAAAAAAGAGAGCAGTTAAGGAAAACTATTCAGTAAGCAAATTCAATAGGTTAAGCAGTGTTTCATATCCACAGGTCCCCTTTCTCTTCAAAGAAAGGAAGAGAGGTGGATCTTCATATGTCTTCTTCAGGACCAAGCTTGGTCATTATAATTGTGTAATGTTCAATTTTGATTTTTTTGTTCTTTCCATTTTTGGTTGTTAAAATCATTGTGTGTATTATTTTCTTGGTTCTTCTTACTTCATTTTGTGTCAGTTCATGACTTTCCCCCAAAGCTTCTCTAAATTCTTAACATTTATGTTTGACTTTTTTTGCAGGTCAGCAACATTATGTCACTTTCATATACCATGACTTGCTTACCCATTCCCCTATTGATGGACATCTACTTATTTCCATTTCTTTGCTGCTGTAAAATGTGTTGCTATAATTATTTTGCTATAAAAAAGATGTTCTCTTATGGTCCCAAGAGATCTGACCCATATGCACCTTGGGTAATTCCATTCCTGGAACTTATCATAAGTGACTTCTCTGAGGCTTCTGAAATGCTAGGGGTTAGGTTCCCTGATACTCCTCTCACACACTTCACTTTTGCCATAGAAGCAATTAGGCAGGTGGGGGTGGTGCACAGCTGGTTTTCACTGGTGCCTGGCAGAGCCTTAATTCCTTCCTGTCATCACATCCCTGTGCCACTCTAATGAGATCTCTAAGTCTGGATAAGGATTGGATAAGCAATTGAACTTTGGAGGTATGTTTCCAAATTAAACCCAACCTCTGGACCTTTATGGAGTTTGCCACTTTTTCTTGATATCCTAAGCTGTATTTGGAGTGAATTTGCTCTCATGGTTTCTGTTGGTGCAGAGAAATGGGTAATGAGAGGGTTAATCAGAGCCATACCTGTAACTTCATATAAGGGAACAAAGCCATTCTGGAATGTGAGGATGAATGTGGAGGAGAGAACAGAAGGTATGTCTGAAAAACTGGTGGGAGATTTTGATCAGCTGTTGAGCTGAGGAGAGCTACGTGGTCTGATGGATATGTTGAAATACAGAAGTAACCTCCTGACACCAGAACTGTATTAGGGTGGAGATTTAAAATGGGATGTATCTAACAAAGAGACAGAAGTCATTACAGGCTTACTGGAGTAAGCATACATTCTTAGAAATCTGATGAAATGAATATGAGATGTCCAAGATCATTAGTGGGTACTTTGTACAAATCCTTAGGACCTATTTATCACAAGGAAATTGGTGTGGGACCTTCTCCCACTGAGTAATACTGTAGGATATAAATCTCGTTCCTACTTCTAAGTACTTTAAGAATTAAAAAAAAAATTAGAACTGTTACTGTTCCTAAAAAGGGTTTATCGTTTAGTGTATAAGTTCTTCCCATCAGGCCCCCAAATTTTGTATTTTTGTTGGATATCAGTTGAAGTATTTATATCCAATTTGTTCTCATAACTAGATTTGACCCAGTTGGTGCTCAGCTATGATACGGAGTGCAGAGGGGACATGGCGCTAGACCTTGGTTTGTTTCACCACCAATAATTGCTAACTAGGTGACCACTGGAGAATTATTTAATCTCCATGATCTCTTTACTTGTAAAATGGTGACAAGAATACCTATAATGTCTACCTCATAGGTTTGTTATGATGTTTAAATGAGATAATGGATATAAAATGTTCCTTCCCTTTACTGTTGGTTAACCAATTTATTCTGTGTATATCTTTTTGGTATATAGATATTTTTAAGATGTCTCTCCCATGACGCAGCTAGGTGGTATGGAAGTTAGGGCACTGGGCTTGGTTTTAGAAAGATCTGAGTTCAAATCCAGCCTCAGGCACTTATTAGTTGTGTGATCATGGGCAAGTCACATAACTTCTGTCTGACTCAGTTTCTTCAACTGTAAAAGGGTGTAATAATAACACTTACCAATTACAACCTCCTTGTTATGAGGATCAAGATGAGTTCACATTTGTAAAAGTAGTTAGCAGAGAGCCCACCACATGGTTCTGTTTACTTCTTTCCAACCACATTAGTCTGAGATCTTTTAGATGAAGAACTGTCTTTTTTCTTTCTTTGTATTCTCAACGTACATCACAGTGCCCAGCACACAGCAAGCATTTAATAAATGCATGTTTTCTGACTGATCCTTAGAGTCATATATGAACACTAATGATTATTGTTTACCTTTGAAGAGTTCCTTTTACCATAGAGAATTTTTTTTAGTGGTCTTGTAGAAGATAATCTTGTTGTCGTCAATAACAGTAGGAGGAGCATTACTGCCAACATAATTATCATTAATAAATATTTCACGAGGGGGTAAAGTTCATTCAGTAAGCATTTAAGTGCCCATGCTGTTCCAGGCAAAGTGCAATGTGGAAGGGTTCACAGTCCTGGCCGTCAAGTAAAATCCAGTCTACCATGGGAGGCAGAAAATATACATAAAATACTACCTATGTAATGGGTGCATGGGGTATATCTTTACCTACACCAGAGTGCCTCTCACTTCTCACCTCAGTAGGTGGATACCTATGTACTCTTTGGCTCTATCACAACCTGTTCCATCACTGGCAGAACTAGATTCCCAGAGAAAAATCACCAACATGACAATCAAATTCTCTCAGGATCTTAGAAACCCTGTTGAAACAAAATATACTCACCTTGCTCATTGTAATATCTCATGAACTTAATACCAACACTTAAACATAATCATTTATTAAACAATAAAGCAAACTAATAATAATTATTAAAAAGGTATGTGCGTATTAAAGCGAATGCATGAATAATAAAATACATTATGACCTACACATAAACTTGGGTCATTGAGAGAGATGTCGGGGACAATCTGGTTCAATTCCCTCATTTAAGATGAGGAAAATGAGTCCAGAGAAGCTAAGTGATTTGCCCAAGATCACACAGGTAGCAAGTATCAGAGGCAGGATTTGAACACGGGTGCTCTTGCTCCAGTGTCCTTTCTATGGAGATATGGGATAACAGCTTGAGAAGATGGTAGGGCAAAATGAAGGCTTTTTAAGAAAAAGAGATTTAAGATGAAAGAGAAACTATTCAGTAGAGTGAACTCTCAGAGAAAGGGAGGGTGAGATCAAGGGCACAAGCAAAAAAAATTAGCTTTAGTAAGAAGGGCCATCTAGTCCTCTGAGACAGGAGCCAAGGAGGGCATGATAGGTGATGAAGCAGAATGGTTTTGAAGTATGGAAATCAAGGCATTTTATGTTGGATGGCCTCAATGTTTTCAGTGAAATAGGTGGGATCATGTGCTTAAAAAGCAAAGTAGATTTGATATAGGGGACTCGAGGAGAGAAGGGGTTTGTGGTGACTATTTGGTAGAGTGTGATTAATTCAATCAAGAAAGAATAAAATGATTACAGTGCAGCAGCAAAACCATTTGAGATTAGATAACTTGAATTTGTGGTGGACCCAGCTAAAGTAGTTGTTTAGCTTTCTCTAGTAGCATTTAAATTGAGAATATGAGCTGGGTTTAAAGATTGGCAGAGTGTGAATGGATAGACGAGAGAGGCAAGAGATTCAAGGGTGGAGGGCTGAAGACTGTGAAGGGAGGAAAGTGAGGCGAGAGCATTGGTAATGGATTGCAAGAATAGTGCTAGATGGAAAGAGTGGAATTCATAATGTGGAGAATAGTTTTAAGAGGAGTGAGATAGAGGGAGATGTGGAAGAACAGAAGATTACGATTAGAGCAATTTCTGTGCACAATTCCTGTGAAGGGCCAGTGCCCAGTTTGAGTGATAAAGATGTCACTTGGTCCTAGGTAGTAGAGTGAAGGGGCAACATCTTTACTTCTCTATTCCTCCTCACTGCAGTCTTTTCCAAGTCCAGAACTGGTCATGGACCTGTTAGAAATAATATATTCTATAAACATTTTGGTATGTGGGATTCTTCTGCCTATCACTGATTTTTGGGGGGTAAATGATGACTAGTGGGATCATTAGGTCAAAGGCTATATATAGTTTCATGACTCTTATGTAGTAGAAGGTTTAGTCCAAGAAGTATGTGTGAGGATGGGCTTATTGTGCTCTGGCTTCTTCTAGTGGGGTATATGTGGTCTGACCTCTTGCTAAAGTACATTCATACTAGTGGTTCCTGATTATTCACTTTGTCTTTCTCATGGAAGTTGGGGAAGCTGTTATTTCAAAATGATGGGTGACTAAGTCAGAAGGAGCTACCCACTCAGCAGGCTGTAAAAGGCAAGGTCTCTCTCTCTCTCTCCCTCTCTCTCTCTCTGTCTCTCTCCCTCTCTCTCCCTCTCTCTCTCTCCCTCTCTCTCTCTCCCTTTCTTTCTCTCTCTCTGTCTCTCTCTCCTACCCTTTTGAACATCTTATTTGGGACTCTGCCAACTCTTTCTTGGACTTCCTGCTATGGTGAGGACATTTTTCTTTTCCCTTTCCCTAGCAATAGCAATAGTAGTTCCAAATGTGTGGCAGTGAGAACATGTGCTTGCCTAGGTGAGCCTGAGACTGGATCTCAAACACCTGGCTGCTTTATCTATGTTATATTTCTTTCTCTGAGCACAGATCACTGATCAGTGATCCTGAAATAAGGATGTTTCCAGCCATAGCGCATTCAAGAGAACCAGAGTCCTTGAACTGAGTGCCTTTTATTTAGAGGAGAATACTACCTTGAGGAAGATGAATCATGCTGTGGCTGGCAAGAAGACCTGGACCTTGAATTTTTGCTCAGATGGTACAGATTGAGGTGAGAGTGAAATATTTTCAACAGTTCCACAAGTCTCCTGGGTATCTTGCCTACCTCCCAGAAAAGTATAATAGGAAGGATGAATTACTGGTGCATTATTTGCCAGTTAACATCTATGAGTCTTTTGAATTTTAAATATTTCTTATGTGATTGAGAGAAAAAAATAGCTGTCTCATACCTGATAGCAATTTTGTGCATTGAGTTCCTTTTTAGAAAAGATCCTGTTAATCCCTTTTTGGGAGCCCTTAGACACGAGCCAGTCTAAGATTTTAGAGATTTTCCCAAGAGTTCTACTAATGGGTGGGAGCATAACAAATCATAGAGTGTGAAAATCAGCAAAAACAAAAACTTATTACCTCTTTTAAGTGTCAGGCTCCACCATGCTTGAACTGGCCTGCTTGAGTTTAAAGCCAGACTCTTTTGGGAGAAGAGCATTCCCTGGGCCTCATCAGATTATATCTAGTATAGTTCCAAATAGTTTTCCAGAGCAGTTGGACCATTTCCTAGCTTTACCAATGGTTTGTTGGCCTGCTTGTCTTCCCATAATCCTTCCAATATCTACTATTTTCTTCTTTTGTCATTTTCAGTAATCTGGTGGGTGTGAAGTAAATTGTTAGAGTTGTGTTGAAGTTTATTTCCATCATTGCTAGTCATTTGGTACATACTTTCATAGTGTTAGTTTGAGTTTCTCTCTACTCCTTCCCTTCCCTCCCACTGTCCTTCACCAAATTTATTGTTTATATCTCTACCATGTAGCTATTTGGCAATGGCTCCTGTTCTTATATATTCGTATCAATTCGTTATATGTCTTAAGGATTATCTGTGCATTATAACATGCCAGACGGAAAATTACTATTTTGTTAGGGGAGAAAAGTACATTTCCTAGTAAAGCAGGGATTCTGAGAGAAAAAGAGGGGGATCTTTTAAGCTATTATCATTTTCATTATTATTATCAGTAACAATATTTTTATTTTTTCTAGCTGGCACTTATGTTATTTCCTTGGAATATGCTAATGTCTACAGATAATCATCCACATTACAATGGAAGAAGTCCCTAGAATTAGAGTACAAGGGCCTCTTTCAAATACCAGGTTTTAATGCTATCCAGAATTCCAGAAGACTGATGATGAAGCATGCTACCCAAGTTCTGACAGAGAAGAGATGGACTCAAGATGCAGAATGTGATATCCATTTTTGGACACAGTCAATGTGTAAATTTGTTTTGCTTGACTGGCTCTCCTCTCCTCTTCTCTCCTTGCCTTTCCCAATGGAGGTGGGGTCAAGAAGAAATAGGGATACAGTTACAAAAAAAAGGAAAGAGGATCCTCGAGGCATCTTTTTTAATGAACAGAAAAGAATAGATTGAAGGATGGACAAGCCAGACAACTTTGACAGTTACAGGTTGAGGTTATTAAATACTTGAAAAGAAAAGCAAGCTGCATATAACAGTGGCCTGCCATTTCATGTACAGTCCTGTTTCACCATTCTGTTTTGTATGTGCGAATGGTCATTTGGTTTCTAAAGTTTAAAAAAATGGAAAAACTGAAAATAAAAAATAAAAACAAATCCTAGGCTTGCAACTTACTACCTTTGTTGTTTGAAGTGAGTCATTTTATAAAGGCAGCTAGGTGGTCTAATGGATAGAGTGGACTCAGAGAAACTTGACACAGGGCAAGTCACTTAACCTCTGTCTGCTTTAGTTTTTCAAATGTCAAATGAGAATAAGAACAGCATCTTCTTCCTAGGGTTTTTGTGAAGATCAAATGATCTATTATTTGTCAATGTGCCAAGCATGGTTGCCAACAAGAAGTTGGTGCTTAATAAAATGCTTATTTCCTTCCTTTGTTCTCTGTGCCTTAGTTTCTACGTGTAGATTCTACATCACAAAATGAGGGCTTTGGCCCTATGCGACTGTAAGGTCCTTCGAACTTTACATCTATGATCCTATGATCTATTTCTAGGAAAGCTTAACATTTCCACCAAGCATGTGAGACATCTTCTTTAATCTTTCCTTTTCCCACTGCTCCTAATGATTTTTCATATCCATTATTTGTAGTCCTTTAAAATAGAAAAAGGGGAAGAAGATTTGAGAAAATTTTAATTTAAGGAATCTATTCTGTGGAATATGTTCATATATTCAAATAATTGAATAGCTCTGAGATCTCATTGATTTCCCTGTTCCATCTAGTGCTGCAGATTATTCCCCTTCCATGCCTGCCCTGCCTCCCTTCAAATTATTTTTCTTGGGCCTGGTTTGCAGAATCTTTCTGCATGATTGGTGGAAGCCCTTATTAATATCTGGTAGTGGAACCAACCTCTATTGATGGTGAAGTAGAAATCAAAAAAGAAACCCCATTCATCATTCTTGTCTGACCCCTTCTTTTGATGCATATGTTCCAAGTCAAGTATGAGTTCTTTCCTTTGCCTGTGGATTTGCTAGTAATACTTGTCTCCTCTCAGAATATATCCTGTGAAATTGTGTAACACAAGAGACCTGCTTAAGCCATAGCAGACCCATGGTCTTGTTTTTAGTGCCATCTGCAATCGTTAGGTGTAAAGTCCATAAAACCCCAGCGTGAATGACATTTAACACTTATATGAACTAGGATGGAAGTTGAAATGATGGTGGGCTGTCTGGTATTCTGTAATAACATGCCATACACCTGCTTTTTATTTTACTTAAAAGTTCACCTGCCTTCAGGACACACAAGTTATCTTTAATAGAGTTGGAGAAGTATGGCTTCTTTTATTTTTCATTAATTTTTTCAATGAACAAAAATTGATTCTGCTTTCCTTTCCATCAAAAAAAAAGAAAAATGACCCCCCCAGAAATATTTATAGTCAAACAAAACAAATTCCTTCATTGACCATGTCAAAAAGTTTCATTCTGCAATGAGTCCATCATCCCTCCTATCAGGAGGTGGATAGCATTCTTCCTTATCGATCTTCTGGAATCATGGCTGGTCAATGAGTTGATCAGAGTTCTTAAGTCTTTTAAATTTGTCTTTACTGTGTCAATTGCTTTCCTGTTCTGTTTACTTCACTCTGCATCAGTTCATGCAAGTCTTCACAGGTTTCTCTGATACCATCCCTGTCAACATTTCTTATGTCACAATAGTATTCCATTATGTTAATATACCTTAATTTGTTTGGCTGTGTCCCAACTGATGGTCACTCCCTAATTTCCAATTCTTTTTCACTGACAAGTATGGCAAATTAGAATTTGTCCAACACTTATTAAGCACTCAGTGACTACGAGGAGCTGACAGGGTGGATCACTGAAAATTCATCAATGATGAATAGAACCATCATTAACAGACATTTATTAAACTCTTACTATATGCCAGGTTCTGTTTTTGGTGCTGGGAATACAAAGACAAAAACAAAACTTTTCCTATTCTCAAAGAAACAAAAAGTAGACATACGAGTACACCAAGGATAGCTAGGAAGACCTCTTATTGATTCAGGGGATCCCACAGGCTCTCCAGCTCACTTACTGAGATCAGAGGCTATGCACTCCATCTTCTGTCTCTGTGCCTTTGCACAGAGCATTCCCCCATACCTGGAATTCACTCTCTCCTTTTTTGTGCCTCAGAGTTCTTCTCTATGTTTAAGACATAACTTAGGCACCAACTTCTGAACGAAACCTCTCCCGATTCCCTCCCTTCCCTAAATGCTAGTGCCATTCCTCTCAGACTACCTTGTATTTAACTACTTTGTACTATATGCACACATATATAATATATATTACATAACGATAATAATAAAAGCTAACATTTATATAGTATGTACCATGTGCCAGGTACTGTGATAAGCATTTTATAAATATTTTCTCAATTCTCACAACAACACTGGGAGGTAGGTACCATTATCCCTGTTTTACAGATGAGGACACTGAGGCAAACAGAAGTTAAGTGAGTTGCCTAAGATCACACAGTAAGTAGATGTCTGAGGCCATATTTGACCTCAGGTCTTTCTGACTCTAGGCCCAGCATTCTATCCACTATGCCACCTAGCTGCCACACACACACACACACACACACACACACACACACACACACACACACCTATGTGTTTGTAAATATTTACATATTTAAATTTTATATTTTTGCTATATATAATTTAATATATACTTGTTTCCCCCATTCATTAGAACGTGAGCTCATTGTAAGGAATATTTCATTCATTGTTCTTGTATCCCCAATACCTAGAACAGTTCCAGGCACATAGTAGTATTTAATAAATACCTGATTGACTGATTTGACTTTTGCTAGAATGATACATATCCCAACCTGGGCATGTCATTTGGCCCCTTGCTAAGGATACATGCCTTATTGGAAGAGAACTCCTCTGAGTGGTCCCCAGTGACTGAAGCTGTGTTGTGGTACTGGTGGGGAGGAGAAATCTCTCCTTTCTTCTCATTACACTTTCGTCTGGTAGTAAAAAGGAAAGTCCTGAAGAAAAACCCAAAAGGGAAGAATAAAACTTTTAATGGGCCACAAAGCAGGTGGTTCCTCTGATGAGATTCTGACCTCCTGACCCTCACTCAACCGATCAGGAAGGGACAATACCAGTCACTGGGAACCAATCAGAGGAGTTCATCCTGTCCACCCGGCTAGGTGTACGTCCCTCAGTACTACATGTTATGTCAGGCTCCATGGGAAGGAAGGCATTCAGTGTCATTAGTATCTAGGGGTGGGGAACCTGTGGCCTCAAGGCCACATGTAGCCTTCTAGGTCCTTGGGTACAGCCTTTTGACTGAGTCCAAGCTTTAGAGAACAAATCCTTTTATTAAGGGATTCTATGAAGTTTGGATTCAGTCAAAGGGCTGCACTTGAAGACCTAAAGGGCCTCATGTGGCTTTGAGGGTTCCCCACCCCTGATTGACCCTGTCATCTCATCAAATGGAGAGGAGGGGACCCCACCAAATCAATCGGGCATTTGTAACAACAATGCTGCTTGCTGCTACTGTGGCTGTGTAGTGCCAATAACACCAGCACACAGGAGGGCTATTAGCACAGGTTCTTTGATCTGCTTTTCTAAGGAAAGCAATTTTAAGGGGTTAACAATTTCACTTAAATATATATATCTATATATCTCATTCACTTAGTTCAGGAGGAAAAGCCAGGACCCTGAACTTCAGAGAAAATACAAACAGAAATTACAAACAGAGACAATATAAACAGAGCAAACACATGCAAATCAACAGACAGGCCTCTAGCTGTCTGACCAAATAATTACACAGTTACCAGAGAGAAAGGCGCCACCATCTGGGTCTTCAAAGGTGGGGGGCTTCAGTAGCTACCCAGAGTCTCATCTGGTCAAATCACACAACATTCTTCCAGTGAGTGAGAGCCCCAAACAAACTGTTAACCTCTGAGTTTATATACCCTGTTCAGGGTCAAAGGGTGTCACAACCATGCAACTCAAACCTACATGAACTGAGCTTTCCCTTGAGGTAAGCACATCATCAAAGACTCCCAATTTAATAAAAAAAAAAAACAAAGGCCAGACTCATCAAAGGCAATGGATCACAACAATGCTCCAAAAGAGAAAACAATAAAAAAGTCCCACCCTAATTACCAATACAGTATTCCCCGATGACCTGTGTAACATGAGTAATACCAAGTAAAGACACGGCATCTGGGCCTGTTGGTGCATGCTTGGAGCTCTACATCTGGGAAGGCTGAGGCTGGAGAATCTTTTGAGCTGCAGTGGGACTAATACCAATGGGGTAAGGGACTGTGTCTGTATCAAGTCCTGGAACCAATATGGTCAGCCCTCACAGGTGCAGAGGGCCACCAAGCTGCCTAAGGAGAGGTGAACCAGGCCAGGTCAGAGGGATGGAGCAGGATAAAGCACCCAGAGGGAGCAGTAGTGGGTTTGGGGCTGGGAGTGGATGCTGTATTTCTAGCTTGGGAGAGATAGGGAGGCCCTTTCTCAAAAAGAAAAGAGAAAGGAAAAGACAGGAAAAAAAGAAGAAAGAAAAAAGGAAGAAGGAGAGAAAAGAGAGAAGGTGATTTCAGGGTAGGGAAGGCTCTGGTCCTGGGGACATCAGGAAAGAACTGTGGAGGAGGTGACTAGAGACGACCTTGGAAGGAAACTCAGGATTCTGTTAAGTGGAGTTGAAACAGTAATGCTTCTCAAACCCGAGCCACAGCCTACAAAGTCAAGGAACTGGGGGACAATATGTTGGTATATGAGAAATAGCCCATGAGCCAGTTTGATTGGGCTGTAGAATTCACAGCAGCTAGGTAGATGGTACAGTGGATAGACGGCTGTGCCTGGAGTCAAGAAGACTCAAATTCAAATCCAGCCTCAGATACTTCCTAGCTGTGTGACCCTGGACCTTTGCTTGCCTCAGTTTCCCTAGTTGTAAAATGGCTATAAAAACAGCAGCTACTTCCCGGAGTTGTTGTAAGGATCAAATGAGATAATATTTATAAAGTGCTTAGTATAGTGCTGGGCTCATAGGCACTATATAAATGTTAGCTATTATATTATTAATTTGTGAAGGAGAATAATGTATCCTAAGTCTAGAAAGGAGGGTTGGAGGCAGAGTGTGAAGGAATGTGAGAATGAGAATAAAGAACTAAGGAAGTCAATTTAAATATTATTTCCATTCTGTTCCCAAAACTTCTTTCTCAAAAGTTTTTTTCTCATTCTGGTGATGTGGCCATATATGCCTATTCTCTGCTTACTTGGAATTTTATCAAGTTGTTCCTGAAGCTCCGTGAGCCGAAATGTTTAATGATTTCAGGGTGCCACTGCACATCGTTTTCATTTAGAGAGGAGAAGTCACAGCCACAGGGACAGTGATTCACTTTGGTTTCCTTATAGAAAAAAAGGGGGGGGGAGGGAATTGGATGATAGGTATAGTGGTTTTAAAATCTTTTAGCCTGGTTGAAATCCCAATTGGGAAAAGATGGAAGATCCATCTCAATCAAAAAATTATTTTTAAAAAATATTTGTAATTGTGGTTTGATAAGAAAAAAATCCTTCTCTAAAGGTTTCCAATTTCCAGCAGTTGCCATCCATCTTGGAATTTAAGTCAGATTATTTGATGGAGCAGTTGTTAGTGGCATGTTTTCAATTTGAGTGGGAGAAAAATGACCAAGAAGCAAGAATAAGCTTTGAGCTGAAGGGGATTTTCCTATCAGGGTGGAGATAGTGTGAAAGCATTTATTATTTAAAACTAAAACATTTATAGCTATCTCTGAGTGTGAGCTGCATGGTTCCCAGTTGGGATTTGCTGCACAGAGGCCCAGGTGGTTAAACTTGTTTACCAAAGCTTCGGTTAACAAATAGTTTAGTGGGACTAGTTTATATGAGTCCATTTAAGAGAATGATTTATTAAAACAGTACTGAAGCAATTCAGCTTTGTAAGGGTTATCCTGATTGAGAAATAATTTGAGACCTTAGATGGAAATCATTCCAGTTATTTCAGACCAGGGATTACATAGAGCATGTCTGTGTCTGATACACATCCGGAATGCCAGAAGTGAGAAAATTACTCCTCCATTTTCAATATTTTATGAGGTCTGATGTAATATGGGTCATTTTTTTCTGTGTTGAAACTTCTATGAATATCGCCTTTGGCAAACTTGCCACAGAGCAAAGGAATACTTAGCTTGAAAACAAAAAGTCTGGCATTGACTGTGGACTGAAGGGACATTGTATGGCTATTTAGGTGCTGAAATTTATTTTTTACTAAGGAAGGTTAGTTTTTATTCAACATTCTATGAAAATTTATTTGGAAAACATATGTGTGTGTGTTTATATGTATATGTACATATGTGCATAACTAAGAGACAGCTAGATGACTCAGTGGATAGAACACTGGGCCTGGGAGTTAAGAGTTGAGTTCAAATTCAGCATCAGACACTTATTAGCTGTGCGACCCTGGGCAAGTCACTTAACTTGTTTGTCTTAATCCATTGGAGAAGGAAATGGTGAACCACTGTGTTATCTTTACCAAGAAAACCTCATATGGGGTCGTGAAAAGTCAGAAACAACAAAATGACTGAACAACAAAATATATGTATATATATATACGTATACATATATACACACATACACACATACACATATGAATGTATATATGTACACATACACACGCCAATCTGTCATGAACCTTGGAGAACTAAATAAAATGCATTTAAATTCCACAAAATGCTTTGTGACTTTAGATATATTATTTAATTTCTCTGAATTTGTTTCCCACCTGAAAAGAGGAGGTTGATAAAATAGGCACTTTTAATCTGTACCTCACAGAGTTGTGAGAATCAAATGAGATGATGTATTCAGAAGCACTTTGCAAACTCTGGGCAAAGTCGCAGCAGGGAGTGAATAGTGGTCAGCTTTGTGTGCTTTGTTGTACTTCTGTCCAGGGCTTGTTTTACAATTAGGTAGAGTAGATGATTGGTTTTCTGGCCTGAGCCTGACTCAGACCAGTCTTCTGGTAGTTTAGGTTTTATAATGGAATAGAATGAGACCCTCATAGGTTGGTGACTAGTTGACAAAGTGAGACTTACTTAGACAGGAGTATATTCAACCAGGGTGGCACTGAAGATGTTTCAAGTTGATGTAAGTGAGCAAATTTCAGGGCAGAAGTGGGTAGCTTCTCCATGAAAACTATAACGATCTTTTTAAGTTCTTCTAAAAAGATTGGTAAGGGGTGGGTTTAGAGGACTTCAATCTTAATATGAATCAATAATGTGTGTATCATCCAAGAAAGTTGATGAGAATTTTGGGCTACATTAAGAATTCCTCATCTTCTGCTCTTGTGAGACCTCCTCTGAAGGATTGTGTTCAGTTCTGTGCACCACAGTTTATGAAGGACATTGATAACCTTGAGAGTATTCATAGCAAGGCAATCAGGGTGATAAAGGGCCCAGAAAGAACTAATTGGGAGTGGCTGAACAAGTTGTAGTATATGATTGTAATGGACTATGACTGTGCTGTAAGAAATGATAATCTCGGTGATCTTAGGAAAACACGGATAGACTTGCACAAAGTGAAGAGAGAAATGAACAGAACTAAGAGAAAGTTGCATGCAATAAGAGCAATATTGTTTGAAGAACAAAGTTGAGTGAATAAGTCATTTTGAATATTATGAATACCCAAATTAACTACGAAGGACATGTGAAGGAAGACACTATTTGAGTCCAGAGAAAGAACTGATAAATAGAAGTTTGTATAGAATAATTTTACATATATAAACATATATATACACATAATCACACACATATTTGTGTCTAATGGTAACTATCTCTAGGATGGAGGATGGGAAGAAAAAAATAAAAAAATTTACGTGATAACTTTATTATATATCTAAAAAGAATAGCAAGTTGTACATAATAGATGCATAGCTTCATTTGCAATCATTTTTTATTATACTATATCATGGAAATGCTTGTTTTGTTCCATAAATTAAAAAATAAAATAAATAAATAAATTAAAAGAAGAACTAATGTCATATAAAGATCAATTTGTCTATGATCTCTCAAAGTCTAGCGCTTAGGACTGAACATAATATTTGGGATATGATCTTAGTGGTGGGCCTATCATCTCATTCTATATCCCTGTGTCTACATTGTTGAGTCATATTGCACTTGTAGTCTCCTAAATCTCTAAGTTAAAAAAAATCAAAATAGCCCATTTTGAACCTTGGTCAGGAAGTTGCCTCCAGAATCATGTACTGGTTGTGGTAAGAAAGAAAAAATGAACCAAGAAAAATCTACTATTAAATAAACCAATGTTTGACAAAATGATGGAGGATGATTAAAAGTAATATGTAAAATGACATATTTTACATCATACTATACATTGTTTTGTAATATATTAAAGTATTTTGAAAATCTTAAAGCACCATAAAATGTCAACTATCATTAATATATAAATATACTATATTCATATATATGAATATATATCTACTTATATTTCTATAAGAAAATAATATTGTTATTGTTACATGAGGTATTATTTTATATTATACTATTTTTTATTTATATATTAGTAATACCAGCTGATTTTAAATAGCACATTATGACATTTCATCCTTATATTGTCTTACTGCAGGTGTTATTACCTACATTTAAGGGCCAATTAAACATAGGCTGTCGGTATTTTAGCAAAGCATTTGAAAAAGCTTCTAATGACATCCTTGTGGATAATATGACAAAATACAGGCTGAGTGACAAAATTAGATGGATTTATAGTTGGTTTGATGATTGTACTCAAAGACGTCTTATTTTCAACAGAGGTCTCTGGACAGGCCATCTTGTCCAATATATTTGTCAGTATGAGTAATTAAATTTCTGGATAACACGAAACTGAGACAAAAGAGCTAACGTGTTGGATGGCAGAATCAACATCAGAAGGATCTCAGCAAGTTGGAATTTGGGGCTAAATCTAAAATGAAATTCAACAAGGATAAATGTAATGTCCTGAACTTAAGTTTTTTAAAAAGTACCCAACTGAGGCAGCTCGGTGGCCCAGTGGATAGAGCACTGACCCTGTAGTCAGGAATAGCCAAGTTCAAATCTCCCCTCAGACATTTACTATCTATGTGACCCTGGGCAAGTCATTTAACCTCCGTTTACTTTGATCCACTGGAGAAGGAAATGGCAGACCACTCTAGTATCTTTACCAAGAAAACCCCCAGTGGGGTCACAAAGAGTTGGATACAACTCAACAACAGAAATCTTTTTTAGGGACAACTAGGTGGCGTAGTGGATAGATGTTCCTGAATTCAAATCTGGCTAGTTACTAGCTGTGTGACCCTGGGCAAGTCACTTAACTCTATTTGCCTCAGTTTCTTCATTTGTAAAATGGGGATAAAAATAGCACCTACCTTCCAGGGTTATTGTGATAGAATGAGATACTATTGTAAAGAGCTTTACAAACCTTAAAGCTCTATGTAAGTGCTAGTCATTGTCATCAAGATCATCAAGGTACTAATCCGATACAAGCAGTGGGACAACTTCGCTATCTTGGGAGGCTAGATTTGGAGTCCCTAGATCCAGGTTAGTTTAGACTAGATGGAGTGGAGTATAAGGCACAGGCTAGGTATGGAGTGCAAGATAAGGCTGCTTTGGGGATATGGGAATTAGAGAGAGAGTGCAGTACTGAAACCAGAGATTGGTAAATTGGCAAAAGTTTCAGATGGGCCTATTCCTCATTTCTCCCCCGTCTCTGTCTCTGTCTCTCCTCGCTCCTCCTCCCTCCCTTCCTCTTTCTGTCTCTGTCTCTGTCTCCCCACTCAGTCTCTGTCTTTCCCCCTTCCATTCCTCTCTTTATGTCTCTCTCCCACCCACCCTGTGTTTCTCTCCCCCTCTTTTCTCCCCCTTTCTCTCCCTTAATACTGATTATTACATTTCTAGAGATGCTTGGTGACTCTGGTTTGGGTACTTAGGGGTTTCCCTTCTCTTTCATTTGCATCCCTTGTGACACTGACAAGTGAGGGGACCTTTCACCAAAATAAGAGTCTTAAGTGATGTGGGATTCTAATACCTAAGGGAGCTGGCTAGTGTAATTATTTAATTGTGACAAAGGTATGTTTGCCAGTTTTGCTCCTCCATTTTTTCCCCTTGACTTTGCTGGAACATGCCTCAATTGGGGACGGAATATTAGAGGAAGCTACATATTGAGGCTTTCTTCTACCACATATGGCCATATGGTATGTTATCCCATGTATGAGGAATAGCCTTAGAAAGTGAGTGTAGCATTTATTTTAAGCAAAGAGAGAGGCAATTATACATCTGCAAGGGATAGTTTATTATCCTGTATTGCAATAGTCAGGGTTTGGAATGTCGCCTTTTCCAGCTGAAGAGAATGACTTTAAAGAACAACAGCTTGTGTTTCATGTTAGTCACTGCTGCTTTTCTCACATGCGAAAAAAGAGCCACCTGTGTTAGAGAAAGAGAAATCTTTAGTCTTTCCAGAAGGAAGCTTCTCTTTGAGGGAAATCTCTTGGGCATAGTTTTCTGTTGTTATTGTTTACGGATAGAATTAAAAAAACACTTTAGTCTTTGAATGGATTTTGTGCTCTTAGATTAGGATTACTTAGAAATTACTAGGAATGAGGATGGCTGTCACTTAAACATTTAAATCCTGGAGTCCCAATCCTAGGTCCTGACTTATTGACATTTCATGCCAACTTCTAGGTCAAGTGACCAACAGGCCCCGACTCTGCCTGATTTTGTGGCAAGGAAAGAGGGCCATGTAGATCAAGCGTCAGGAAACCGAAGTATATTGGAACGATGATTGGATTTGACGTCACGGGCTGTTAGGATCATACAGTCTTACATCCAGAGCTTGAAGGGCCTTTAGAGGTCATATCAACTCATTTTACAGTCAAGGAAACCAAAGACAGGTCTGACTCCTAGCTCTACTAGGAATCCACCTACTAGAAGTCCCCTTGCCCCCTTTGTCGCTTTGGAAAAAAATCATATTATCTCTGTGAGCCTTAGTTTCCTCCTCTGTAAAAAGGGTATAATAATAACTTTTTTGCCCAGTTTATATTATAAGGCTCAAATGAGCTTGCTTATATAAAATGTTTTATCTACTCTATAGATGTCAACTATTATAAGAGAATGAGCCACTGTCTAACTACTCCTCCTCCCTTTTAGGGAAGTTGTTAGGATTATAACCTGTTCACTATTATTTTCTGTCTTAGGGGACAGCAAATAATAAGAAGAGTACCAAAGGAAAAAGCAGATAAAGCAAGGGAATTGAATCAGCCACAAAGTTAATGAAAAATATAAATAAAATAATCTTAACTATTATTAAAAATAATCTTAAAATAAGATTTTTATAGAGGATAGAAGCAAAGAAAAGTAACAGGATTAGTACTGAAGGGTAGCATGGTGTCAAAGAAGAGTGTCAAATATGCCCAGAATGAACTATTGGATAATCAATCCATCAAGTAGCAGTTTTTGAACCTACTGTATGCTAGCCACTGGGAATACAGTCACCACCACTAACAACAAAATGAAAAAATATCTGGCCGCAGAGGGAAGAACTGGGAGTAATGGATGAAAGTTGAAAAGACACAGGTTTGGAGAGACTTACATCAACTGATGCTGAGTGAAGTGAGCAGAACCAGGAGAACATTGTACACAGTAACAGCCACAGAGTGTGAGGACTGATTTTGACAGACTTAGCTCTTCTCAGCAATGCAAGGACCTAAAACAATTCCAAAGGACTCAGGATGGAAAATGCCATCCACCTCCAGAGAAAGAACTATGGAGTCAAAATGCAGAGGAAAGCAGACTATTTTCTTTGTTTTGTTTTTTTCTTTCTTATGGTTTCTCCCATTTGTTATAATTCTTCAATATAACATTACTAATGTGAAAATATGTTTAATAGGAATGTATATGTAGGGTCTATACCAGATTGCACGCCATCTTGGGAAGGGAAGGGGGAAGAAGCCGGAGAAAATTTAAAACTTATGGAAGTAAATGTTGAAAACTAAAAATAAATAAATTAACTACTAAAAAAATTAAGAAAGAAAAGACACAGGTTTAGGGTTGATGTTAGGAAAAATTTAATAGTAGAACCTTATGGTAAGATGGCTTTCTATTGCTTGCATTTGGATATAGTCATACCTTCTTTTTGGGAACAACTCTGTGGTTTCAACGGTGTGGTGAACTCCCAGTAAGGACACTTTCTCCGCTGAGGCAGATTGCTACCTACTCCCCAACTTAGTAGTCTTAGAGATGTGATCACCTGTCCCACTGAGACTTAGAAAAGTCAGAAAGGACTCAAGTAGATAGCAAAATGTAGAGAGGAAACCCTTTCCAGTTTAGAAGCCTCATTTCAAACCTAGAAAAGATCTGAGGCTTTAATAGCTGAATTATATATGAAGAGGCCAAGGAGGAAATGAATTTACCTCTATGACACAGATTGCCTTCTCACTTTTGTCCAGAGCCACTTAACTGCACAAGACCCAAACAAGAATTGGGGAAGTGTAACTGGATGAATCAAGACTGATCATTATCAGCAAAAGCAAAGGTCTTTAATGAGAAAAGAAGGTTGAGCCAGTGGTTAAAGGTAGTGGTTACAGCTAGGTAGTTCAGTAGGTAGGGCACCGGGTCTGGAGTCATGAAGCCTTCAGTTCATATCCAGTCACTTACTGGGGCTACGTGTCCTTACAGGTAAGTCACTTAGCCTCTGTCTTGGCTCCCTCAACCGTAAAATGGGGATAATAATAGTATCTGCATCCCAGGGTTGAGATAATATTTACAAAGTGCCTAGCATAGAGCACAGTAGGAGCTATATAAATGTTAACTATTACTATTATTGAAATAATAGTAAATTGTATCAAAATCCTATTGAAATAATATTAATAACTAGCATTTATATAATCACCTTAAGGTTGGCAAAGTGCAAAATGGATCTGCTGGAGAAGGAAATGGCAAACCACTCCAGTATCTTTGCCAAGAAAACCCCAAACGGCATCAGGAAGGGCCACACATAAATGAACAACAGCTACTATATCGGATTTTCTTCAAAGAAGGGTGCACACTGGAAGGTTTATCCTCCTTACTATGTCCTCTGAGGAGACCTTAGCTGAAAACCTGTTGATCATTTATGAAAGTGTGGAGGATTAAGGTTCAACAATTCATTGTAGGACATTTTTGAACATTCAAGATGCTTGGCTAATGTTAAGAACCTAGTGATTGACACATACTCTAGTCTCAGTGGCCTTTACCATTTGTCTAATGGAGTCAAGAAGATATAATGAACACAGCATATCAAATCCTAAGAACAAATAGTTTCATTTGAGGAGCATAGATGATAAGAATACAGAATAGCCTTTGTAATAGGTTGTTTAAGGGTGATGGTAAATTTTCTAAATTGTAAGTCGGAAATCTGAAAAAAGTAATGCAGCTCTATAAAGACCTAACTTACAATCAGAGAATCACTTAGACAGTGAGGAAAATACAGTGCATTCCTATGAGTAACTTAGCCTTAAAATTATCTAGCCCTTTGTTCATGAATGGCAAAAGCTATGTTGGCATTGAAGTAATTCCTTGAAGTATTCTGATTTAAAATATAAAGCATATTTTTTGTCCCCTGTTTATGGGGTAAAGTATTTTAGTGGAGGCCCTGCATTGATACATCTTTCTTCTTTGGAAGATCCATATTGTCCTTTGTCATATCCCTTTCTTACTTTACCCCTTACCACTTAAATTTGTTTGTCTGACTTGACTTGACTAGCCATTACATCTGATCTTCTAACTAGCAAGAACAAAAACCAATTTTTCAATGCATTGTCAGCTTCCTCCTCTTCTTACTCCTTCTCCCATGATACCTAAATAGAAAGTTGTAAATCTTGCCTCTGGTCTGTGACTTGAAATGTGCTTTCTTATAACAAACAGAGAAATCCCACTCTTGTTCCAGACAGCTGTACTGTGTTGAAATGATTTAGGTTTGGAAGGTGTTCATCCTTCTGGAAACAAATATGTTAGCCTGATTTATAGTGCTGAAAAAAATGATTGTTATTTTATAGAGTTGAATATTTCTATTGAAAGAATGGCATTTGGAAGACATCCTCCAATCGTCTGGTGACCATTCACCAAACTGAATTATTTTCATTTAATTAAACTGTAAGGTACTTTGTGTCAATGGATGTTAGATAGTCTTTCTAAAGGCCCTTCGAGGTGAAAAGTGCAGTTCTAAAAAGAACACATTTTACTGATTCGATGCCATTAGTCCAAGTGTTTTGAAGTGATTTATAAGTAAGTTCTGTATATCCTCGATGCTTTTATGTAGATCCAGTCACTATGGTCTCTAGACACAATCTGGAAGGCACTTTCAGGCTGTATGGTCCTGAGGTCATGAAATCCTATTGTGAATTATGGAGGGGAGGGAGGAAAACTATGGCAGTCTGGCTCAATTCTCCCATCCCGATCCCAATGAGCTTTGCTCCTCAACTGCTCAATATGTAGATAACTGTGTCAGAGAGGACAGTCACATCCCTT
This sequence comes from Trichosurus vulpecula, assembly GCF_011100635.1. Classification (NCBI taxonomy): domain Eukaryota; kingdom Metazoa; phylum Chordata; class Mammalia; order Diprotodontia; family Phalangeridae; genus Trichosurus; species Trichosurus vulpecula. Next base: position 14,023,416 of record NC_050578.1, read on the forward strand.
GGTCCTCACTAATTTGATTAGAGCTTCCTCATTTCTCATTGGTTAGCAGGGGTGGGGCGGAAGTAGTAAGGGAGAGTGTAGGTAAATACTTAAGAGAAGCTTGAAGTCCATTTTCATCCAACCTAAGGGAAACATTCTTGTGAAGTTTTGTTTGATTAGTTGGTTATTTCAAGACTTTATTGTGAGTTCTCCAAGACTGTGACAGTGGAGTGAACTCTGGAAGGTGTTAGCAAGCTGGAAAGGCTTTTTTCTCTCTGTAGTTCCAAGGCGAGGGAAGTTCACCATCGGATTGGCTGAAGATGGATGAATTTTATGACTGCAGAAACTATCCAAGGACCATCCACCAAGATATTCCCAACTTAGAGAGGCTGCATTGGTAGAGGGAAATCTACGTTGAGGAAATCATAGATCCTTGAATTACTACAGTATGTTGGGGAGGTGAAAAACATGGTAGGTTACATTCTTAGTGTGAAAAATTTTCTTTAGGTATGAGTTAGGCATTTAGCGAGCTTCTCTGTCTTTTTCAGGTTACTATTTGTCAGCCAAGAAGCATTATGGCTTGATGTTTATTATTCCTTTTTAGTTCCTAGAATTGTGTGTTGCAGGATATAGGGCGAAGTTAGAATAGAATGAAAGGCACCTGGCATAGTAGATGAAAAGCTGGACTTAGAATCTACAAAACTTGAATTCAAGTTCTACCTCTGATACATATTGACTTTGTGATCCTGGGCAAATCACTTAAACTCTTGGTCTTCTTAATCAACACTCTAGGACTATAAATTGCAGAGCAGGTGCTAACCTACATTGATACATGGAATTTCCTTATCCAGAAGTTCCCTTTACTGTTGAAATCATGTCTAGTTCCTATCCTTATCTTAGAACACTGTAATTTTGTAATTTGTAATAAATTTGCAATTTGTAATAAAGGACTGCCACATTGAAGGCTTTTTCTTTGCCTTCTTGTATTCCAAGTTAACCTAATAGTTGGAAAGGTTAAATGACCTACTTATCTCTCACATATGGGAACTTGAAAAGACTAGTTTCTCTCTCCAAATGCTAGTTTACAGCTATACAATAAGTTGTTTTCTTGAATTACCATGCTGCCGGGAGACTTGCAAATTGTTCCAATAATAATGCAAAACAATTTGGGATTATGAAAATCATTAAAATATTTAAATCATTTGACCCAACATGGACACTACTAAGCATATGCCTTAAGGAGGTCAATGACAGAAAGAGAGGTAATATATGTGACAAATTCTTCATAGTAGCACTCATTATGATAGCAAAAATTGGAAACAAAGTAGATGTCAATCAATTGGGAAAATGGACAAATTGTGACATGTTAATTTAATGGAAAATTGTACCATAAAATATGATGACCCATCTGGTCTATGTAATGCTAGGCAGGTGTCTCAGTGTCTCAGTGCTCTAGGTAACTTCCTAAGACTGTAAATTGAAGAAAAGGTGCTGACCTTAGAAAAGAATTCCTTCACTCAGGGAATTCCATAAACCAAGAAAATCAGAATTCCAGTACCCATTCTCAACTTCAAGAAATGGGAAATATGAAGAATTCTGAGATACTTGGGAAGAATTATATGAACTGATGTAGAGCAAAATAAATAGAACCAGGAGAACAATCACAATAATATAAAGGAAAACAAAACTATAGTAAAAAATGTCAGAACCCAGATTGTTACAATGACCATTCTTGACCTCAGAGGACTAATAGCGAGACAAATTTCTAACATCTCATTATTATGTAAGAGCCTTCAGAGTAGATATTTTTTTCTTTGAATTTGTTTCCTTAGTGCCCACCCAGATCAATGCTTTGCACATAGTAAGCACTGAATAAAGGCTAGTTGATTGCTTGTTTTAATTTATATTTCTCTAATACTTAGTAATTTGGAACTTTTGTTTGCATGTAACTGTTAATAGCTTGGAGTTCTTCCTTTGAATGTTCAAAATCTTTGATCTATCTACTGGGGAACAATTGTTCTTATTTATTTGCATCAGTTCCTTATACATCTTTGATATCAAACTTTTAACAAGAAAACTTGCTGCAAATAATTTTCTAGTTAATTGTTTCCCTTCTAATTTTAACTGCATTAATTTTATTTGTGCAAAACCTTTTCAACTTCAAGTAACCAAAATTGGCCATCTTATTTTCAGGGATCCTTTCTATCCCTTGTTTATTCATTAACTTATTTCCAACCATAGTTGTAAAAGGTATTTCCTTCTTTGTTCTTTTAATTTGCTGATGATGTGACCTTTTATGTCTCAGTCATATTATCATTTGGAGCATATATGTTATGAGATGTTGGTATAAGCCTAGTTTTTGAAAAACAGCTTTCCATTTTCCCTGGCAGTTTTTATAGAATAGTGAGTCCTCATTGCAAAGGTTCAGATCTATGGGTTAATGGAACACTCTACTACTATTTCATTATGTTGTATGCCTAATCTGTTGTACTGCTTGACTTTTAAAATTTCTTTTAATTGGGATCAAACTGTATTGATGACTATTACTTCCTAGGAATATAGTTTGATATCTGATACTACTTTGTCTCTTTTTTTCTCTACTTTATTTTTAATTATTTCATTTGAGATTTGTGACCTTTTGTTCTTTCAGATGAATTTTATTATTTGTTTCTATCTTCATAATTTTTTGGTACTTTGATTGGTATGGCATTGAATAAGTAAATTTGTTTAGGTAGTATTATCATTTTACTCATATTAGCATGTCTAAATCATGAAAAATTAATATTTTCCCAAATATTAAGACCCATTTTTATTTCTGTAAAAAGTGTTTTATAAATTGTATTCATATATTACCTATGTGTATCTTGAGAGCTAGACTTCAAAATATTTTGTATATTCTGGAGTCATTTGGAATTTCTTTGTTTTCTTGCTGTGTTTTATTGGTAATATACATAGAATTTGATGATTTATGTGTATTTATTTTATGTACTGCAACTTAGCTGAAGTTATTATTTCAACTAGTCTTTTGAGGGACCTCTAAGTAGATCATTATACCACTTGTGAAATGGATTTGTTTTGTTTCTTTTTCTATGCTCATTCCTCATTGCTTCAATTTCTTTTTCTTTTCTTTTTTCTTTTTTTGGTTATAGCTAATAATACTAGCACTATATAAGTACTAATGGACATCTTTGCTTTATCCCTGATTTTTTGGGAAAAGTCTCTAGCCTTTCTTCATTATGTATAATATTGGCCTTTTCTAGATTATATTTTTCACACTAAGGGAAAATCAATTTATTCCTATTGTTTTTAGTATTTTAAAAAATAGAAATAGGTGTGGAAGTTTGTTCAGAGTTTATTCAATATCTATTGACATAAACATGTAGGTTTTTAAATATAATTTTGTTGTCAATACAGTCAATTATATATGCTTTTTTCTAATACCGAACTAATCTTGAATTCTTGGTATAAATCCAGCTTTGCCTTCATGCATAATCCTTTTAATATGTTGTAACTTGTTTGCTAACATTTTATTTAATATTTTTTGCATTGATATTCATTAAGGACACGGTCCTTACTCTTGCTCTGCTTTGTCTTTCCTGGTTTAGGTTTCAAGATCATATTTGTATATTAGAAGGAATTTCATAGGGTACCTTCTTTTTCTATTTTTTTTGTAAATAGTTTACATAGTAGTGCAATTAATTGTCCTTTGAATTGATGATAGAATTTATAATCCATCTGGGCCTACTTTTTTCCCTTTGAGAGTTCATTTATAATTTGTTCAATTTCTATTGCTGAAATTAGGCTATTTAAACTATCTCTTTCTTGTTCTATTAACCTGTTTCATATTTTTGTAAATATTCATCCTTTTAATCTGTTATTGGTTTTATTGGCATTGAAATATCAAATAATAGTTTCCCTCATCTTTAATTGTTGAAGAACTCTTCTTTTTCTCTTGTGATACTGACAGTAGGGTTTTCCTCCTTCTTTTAAAAATCGGTTTAGCTACTTGATGTTTTATAGATTAAAAAACAACTGGTTTTGTTCTTCAACTCTTTTTTAAATTTTGTTAATCTTTTCTTTTATTTTCAGAATTTGTAACTTGGCATTTAGTTGGGGTTTTTATTTGTTGCTTTTCTAGTTTTTTTAGTTGCATGCCCAATTAATTGATTTACTTTTTTCTCTCTTTAATTGATAAAAGTATTTAGAGAGATAAATTTTTGCCATTAAAGACTGCTTTAGCTGCATCCCAAAAGTTTTGGTGTGTTGTTTCATTGTGGTTATTTCTTTGACGAAATTTTCTATTATTTCTATGAATAGTTCTTTGATCTGCCAACGTTTGGGATTAAGGTGTTTAATTTCCAATTAGTTTCTAATCCTTTCTCACAGGCTGTTTATGGTCAATATAGTAAATAGGAGCATGCTTACAATCACTGCTTGTCTGAATTTGTGAGATTTTTGTGCTTTGACACATGGTTAGTTTTTGTAAAGTCAGTCAGTTAATAAATATCTAGTAAGCATCTACTATGTGTCAGCCAGTCAGTTAATAAACACACACACACACACACACACACACACACACACACACACACAAACACAAAGTACCCATTATGTACCAGGCACTTTGCTAAGTACCGGGGATACAAAGAAAGACAAAAGTAAGTTGCTAATTTCGTAGTCTAATGTGGGAGACAATATGCAAATAACTATATATAAACAAGCTATATAACAGGATACATTGGAAATAATAACCTATGGGAAGGCATTAGATTCAAGGAGGACTGTGAAAGCCTTGTTTTAACTGAGATTTTAGCTGGGACTTGAATGAAGCCAGGAAAGATAGGAGGTGCAGATGAGAGAGAATATTTTAGACATGGGAGACAGTGAGTGGAAATGTCCAAAATCAGAGTGTCTTGTTCAAGGAAGAGCGAAGAGGCCAATGTCACCAGATCAAAGAGTATATGAGGGAGGAAGGAATGAGGTATAAGAAGACTAGAAAGGTGTGTATTTTTGAGGATTCAGGTTATGAGAAGCTTTGAATGCCAAACAGAGGATTTTTTATATTTGGTTCTGGAGGTGATAGGAAGCCAATGGAATTTTTTGAGTAAGTCCATGATACCCACTTTTGGAAGATTTTGGTGCCATACATAGCTGTGAAATATGTGTGCTCCTTTTTCTCTTGTTTCTTGATTGATTTTTCTAATTTTGTTGTGGTGTTAGACTACAGGTGTGGAATCAAGCATGTACTGTCAGTCATCATGAATCTGGTAGTTTGTTTTACTTAACTGTTTCTTTGTTACAAGGGAGGTTTTTGTATTTTGGATGGGTAAGGCATGATATTGGGAGATGATAGCAAAGGTTAAAAAAATCTTTCCTGACTGGTATAACACATTGATTCATAGTTTAGTAATGAGAACATTTCCAAGGCTGTTACTGAGATATGAAAAATTGATTAATAACCATAAGATAGCCAGTCTTATCCCTTGCATGTTGTTAGATTATCTAAACTTTCATTATCTTTAGTTTCTATGGCTTAGAATTTTTTGCTCCCTCTTTTTTACTTTCCAAAAAATTCAGCTCAAGTTCAACGGCTTTCCCTGACCTCACACTTTTTGCATCCTGGAGACTTTCCTCCACATTCATTTCTCCCTCCTCTCACCTCCCATATCTCTCATGGTCCTGCAAACTCTAACTTAGACTATTATTAGCTCTCTGTTGTCTTGTTCTCACATTGTTTCCTGCGTGCTTGTCTTGTTCCCCAACAAGATTGTAAGGTCCTTGAGGGCAGGGATCATGTTTTCTACTAATTTTGTATCCATTTCAGTGCTAAATACCTAGTAGCTATTCAATATATACTTGTTAATTGATTGAGCTGTCAGAATGTGAGAGAGAGCAAGGCAGCAGTAAAGGAATGCCACCAGTTAAGTACCACAACAATGATATAACTGGCAGCAGGTTTGCAGCTTATCAGACACCATCCACTGAAGGAGCAGAATTCTTGGGCAAAGAATGTGAATGAAGTTTTTTTTTTATGATCTCATGTCTTTGAAGTGCCAGGATTCCTGAGATACCCTGGCTTCTTTGGATTAGTGTTACTGGATTTATTCATCCTTTTCTTAGCTCAGTCATGGTCTTGTAATTAAAGAATAATTACTGTGCTTCACTTAATTGCATTGAGTTGTTTCCATTTAAGTAAAGGGGACTCCAATTACGTCAGACAGAAGGCTGTCCAGTCCTATGAAGCAGTCCACAGTCAACTGGGATGTGGGATGAATGTGTGTGTGTGTGTGTGTGTGTGTGTGTGTGTGTGTGTGTGCGCGCGTGTGTGTAGGTAGGTGGCAGGGAGACTGAGGGCAAAATCCTGATGTGCTGTGAGGTAAGGGACTATTTTTTGCCTTCCTTTGAAAGGCTCATTGACTGATTTACTGAATATTAACCAGGTATAGATGTATTACTGATAGATAGAAAAAACATTAAGTGCTTTCTTTGCGCTTACACTGTGCTTCACCGTGGGGATATAAATGCTTTTAGTTTGTTGAATGAATGAATGCATTTTATTCCCTTAGGTCCATGTTTTCCTATTCCATTTTCTTGTTGTATAGAGTTGTATATAAACAAACAAACAAAAAGGACTTTGATTCCCAAAGTTGATCCGGTAACATTTATGTTTAATTCAAATCAATTTGAGAAACATTTATTGAAGACTTTCTTTGTTCGAGGCACCAAAGGTAAAAAAAAAACCAAAAATGAAATCATTTCTGTTTTCAAGGTGGCTACATGAGAAAGTGAGAGAAAGGGATGTAGAATAAAACATGTACACAAATAAATATGTAGTAATTTCAGGAATGTGAAAATATCAACCAAGAAAATCAAGAAGTTTCTTCTAGGAGCTAGTGCTGAGCTGAGCCTTGCTAAAAGCTAGATTTTTAAAGGTGAGAATGAGGAGATAGTGCACTTTGGATATAGGAGAAATAGGGTGATGGAGCCCAAAGATAGGATGTTGAGTGCAGGTCAGTTTGACCTGAATGTAGAGAATGTGAAGGAGAGTAATATAAAACATGTCTGGAAAAATAGTAGGGAACCAGAGAGTGTAGAACCCTAAACACCAAGCTGAAGAGTTTTATATTAGAGAAAATGGGGATCTGGAGATAATCTTTGATCAAGGGAGTGACACTGTCAGAAGTACATTTTACCATTTAGGAGGTTATTATGACAGTCCATGTGAGAGATGATAGGAGTTCTAACTAGGGCACTAGCCGTATGAATAGAGAGCAGGGGAGAGATAGGAGGATATGGAACTGATAAAATTTGGTAGCTAATTATTTATGAGGAGAAAGGGAAAGAGAATAGCTAAGGGTGAATCTGAGATTGTAACTAGTTATGTTCAACAGAGATAATGAAGTTTGGAGAATGATTGGACATGTACAGTATCTCATATCTTTGTTGGTTTTTTTCCATCTTAAAAGTACATTTATGCACTACCCTGGTTAGAAAATGGAAGTCATATGACTTTATCTTTTATAGATATGTTTTAAAATAATTTCTATTCGAACAATCATTGTTTAAATAGAAAAGATCATGTCTGGAATTTAAAAAGTAGCTCAAGTAATTTTGAAAGTCAGATAAAAGTCACACTCACCAAACTCAGATTTGGGTGTTATCTTTGAGTGCAATGCTAAAAAAAACAACCAATCAGCATTAATAAACACCCAATATTCTGGGCACTATGCATATGATACATTTGTTTTCATTATTAACACATTTCTTCTATTTTTTAAAAAAAGGTTTATTCATGCATTTTGCTTTTACATTATAAACATTTACAGATTGCCCACACTCTATGAGTGGTCTCTTGTAACAAGGCAAAACAGCAAGCAAAACAAAAAGGTCAGTGACTTCACATGAAAGCACATGCAGCGTTCCACATTGTTAGCACCATCTCAATCTCTCTACTTTAAAACAATTTTTTTTTAATGAACAGAAATCAATTCTCTCTTCTTCCTATCCCCACTCCATTGAGAAAAAGAAAACCAAATTCCTTGTGACAAATATGCCTAGTTAAGCAAAACAAATACCCTCATTGGCTGTGTTTCTCTCTCTCTCTCTCCATATACACACACTTAAATGTACACACACACACACACATACATACAAACATATATGTCCCATTCTGTACCCTTAATCTGTCACCTTTCTGTGAAGTGGTAGGTAGCCTGTTTCACCATCAATCCTTTAGAATCATGGATAGTCATTGCATATTTATGATAGTTCTGTGGGGTTTAAAGGCTGTCAACCCTCTTTCAGGGCTGCTTTCTACCTTTGTGGTCCCACCGTTTTGGCAGGAAGGCTAACTCAGGTTGAAGGTAACTGAGGGGTCTCATACCCATTGGTGAGTTAGGTGAGTGTCTACCCCAAACATGTGAAGATTTCCCTAGTAGAATGGGTGCAAGAGAACAATCTATTCCAATGGCCATGAAAAGTGGCTGAAGTATGTGCTGTGGAGTGCTTAAAGCTTGGTTAGACATTGAAGATTTGAAGATCATCCATTGCATCTTGAGCTATCACCAGTTGTCTTGACTTTTGTCTCACCACTGGACTTTGATGACTTTGAAGAGAGAATGAGGCCAACTTTGTGCAACTCTGGCTCACTTACATCCAATTTATGTGTGAATCAAAAGACACCATCCATAATATTTTGTCATGTTTACCTATCTCAAAGTCCTGTGGCAACAGGCAAGTGATGAAGCAGCAGGTGTGTATACACTGGGAGCTATAGTCATAAGCCTGTACACAGATGGCCCAGCCCACAGAGACATCTTTTTCCTGGACAGAAGCAGCAGGGTGATCTGGCAGCCACTTGGATATCTGAGCAGCCTTTTTGAAGAACCACATTGCTCATCTCCTAGAAACAGTGCCTAAAAATTGTCTGCTTCACCAGCCCTGGCCTGCTAAATGAATCAACAGCAACGATCACTTATTACTAAAAACTTGTGCATCTCATGACCTTCTCATCACCAACACTCTTTCATTTACCTAAATGCAATAAAACTTTGCGGCTGCACCATTGCAGCAAGCATTGGCATTTAATAGACTGTCTATGTCTATATACATTGTCTATGTCTATTGTATATTTGACAGTCTATGTCTATGTATATTGTATATGTCTATTATATATTTAATAGTCTACATCTGTGTATATTGTAAGGAGGAGAGACAGGTAGCTTGTGAGAGTGATGAAGGTGAAGTGAGTTACAGAATGCTAGACTGATCATAGACTTATCCTCTCCAAGCTAAATATTCAATAAAAGCTACAGCCCCAAGGCAATATGACTACCAGAATGTCAACAGATCAGAGGGCTTCTCCCATGAGAAACTGTTGTTAACTTGGAGGGAAAGTGATCCAACACATAGTCAGCAACAATGGAGCAGTAGAGGAGTGGACAGTTTTCAGAAATTTGGTCTACAGCACTGAATTTACTCATCTGGGCCAGAACACTCAAAAACATGAAGACTGGTTTGATGAAAATTATGGGGAAATTCAGAACCTGTTGAACAAAAAATATGAGAATGACACAGGGTAGTTCATCATTCTCTAGAAAGGTAGTATTTAACTCCATCAAAAATAAAGTGTAACCAGGGCTTAGCAAGATGCAGAATTCTTGGTTCAGTAAGAAGGTAGATGAAATTCAGTTTTATGCTGATAGTAACAAGCTAAAGTGCTTTCATGATTCCCTGAAGGTTATTTACGGGCCAAAGACCTGTAGTGTTTCTCACTACTCAGTGCTGATGGGGCCACCTTGATTAATAAGGACATGATCCTAGAGAGATGGGCCTAACATTTCCATAATGTTCTCAACAGACCATCATCAATTAGTGCTGAAGTTGTTGACCATATACCTCAGGTTGAAGTCAGTTCCTCTCTAGCCAAACTTCTAATGGAAGAAGAGGTTTTGAATGCCATTCAGCCCCTTTCCTATAGCAAAGTGCCTGGTGCTGATTCTATTCAAGCTGAGATTTCCAAGGCAAGGGGTCTATTTGCTCATATAAAAACTGGCTGAAATTTTCAGCAAGAGGAGGTTGCCCCCAAGGGGTTCAAGGATACCTCCATTGTCCATCCCCATAAAGGCAAAGGGAATAGATTGTCCTGTGACAATCATGTTATTTTTTCAAGGAGCATATATTCTTTTTAAAATTTATTTTTCGTTTTCAACATTCACTTTTATAACATTTTGAGTTCTAAATTTCCTCTGCCTCCCTGCCCTTCCCTTTCCCCAATGGTTAGCACAAGCTATCTGATATAGGCTATACATGTACAATCATATGAAACATATTTCCACATTAGTCATGTTGTGAAAGAAGAGTCATAATAACAGGGAAAAACCACAAGAAAAAAGAAAAAAGTAACATCCCTGTGAAACCTGGACAATATACCAATGCCATGACAGGAAACTGAATTGTTCCCATTTGACATGTCTTAGGAAGATTCTGAAGATCATCTGGCAAGATCGGGTACTGGACATTGAGGTCCTTTCTTAAGTTAAACTGCTAAGCATTGAAACTTTACTGCAGAGAGTGCAACTCGGATGGACTGGCTATTGTTTGAATGACAAGTGTACATTCGCCTAAAAGATGCTCAAGGTTTATCTGAAGAACTTTGGAATTGATTGTGTGACATTGGAGACAGTGTCAAAGGACCACCCAGCATGGCGTGCCCTCATCAGAAAAGGTTCTGTGCTCTATAAGCAAAGCAGAATTGTAGTGGCTCAAAAGAAATGTGAGATGCACAAATTTAGAGACATCCCCACCCCAAATGTTCATTTGGGCTATTTGTACCTGACCTGTGGTAGAGCCTTCTGGACTCAGATTGGTCTGATCAGCCAAAGTCAGACACACTGTACTTTAGACTCCAACATAGTGATTTCATTTTGGTTCTCTTCAGGAACAAAGGACAACCAACCAAGCATAGCTTTCAGAATAGTTTGCTCTTACAGTGTTGGTGTCGTATACATCTTTCTCTTGGTTGTGCTCACTTCATTCTTCATCAGTTTATAAAAGTCTTCTAAATTGTTTGTTTTTATCATATTGATGCTATAGTACAAATTCTTTGGGTTCTGTTTATTTTGCTCAATGTCACTTCATATAAGTCATTTCATGTCTCTCTTTTCACTTCTTTTCTTTATCTCTTCCTCTTTTCTTTTTTATTCTGCCAGAAACAATGTGATTGAATTTCATATTAATCTTTATCCAAGACCTTTCTAGGTTGGAGAGTGAGATGTTCAAACTGGTATAATGCCCTTCTCCATGTCTCTTTGAAATCACCTGTTTCTTCATGTCTTACAGCACAATCTTACAGTAATCTATCATATTTATATACCACACATCATTCAGTTATTTCTCAATTGATGGGCATCCCTTTAGTTTCCATTTATTTTTGATGACTCAAAAATAACTGTTAGAAATTTTTGTATATAGAAGGCCTTTCTCTCCCTCTTTGATCTCTTTGGGGAGTAGGCCTAGCAGTAATGTATCAGGATCAAAGAATATGTGCTGTTTAATAACTTTGTGTATAGTTCCAAATAGCTGTCCAGAATGTTTGTACCTACTCATGGGTCCACCAACAATGTACCAGCATCTCAGAACCCCTCCATCCTTGTCAATCTGATGGATATGAAGTAGAAGCTCAGAAATGCTTTACTTTGCACATTTCTAAGTAGTAATGATTTAGGATTTTAAAACATGGCTATAGCTAGCCTGGGTTTCTTTCCTTGAGAACTGCCTATTCATTTTCTTTAAATTCACTCTTCTCCAATTGGGGAATGACTCTTATTTTAATAAATTTGAATCTGCTCCTTGTATTTTTTGGAAAAAAAACCTTTTTCAGAGAAACTTTTTACGAAGATTTTTTCCTAGTTGATCTTTCCCTTTCTAATCTTAACTTTATCAGATTCATTTGTGCAAAAACATTTATATTTCATATAATAAAATCATTCCTTATAAGTGACAGTTTTCATTTTTTAAATATGTACTTGTTTCTACATATTGGTTTGAAAAACACCCAAATTTGGTCAAATGCCAACCAATTATTTTAAAAGTGTCTTAATTGCCTTTTTTCCTCCTGAAAAGATGGTGCCCATGACATTGCCTCATGCCTAGAACTTTGTTAGGCGCACAGTAGATTTTTGAAAATGTTTATTGAAGTAAATTGAATTGATGATGAATGTGATGCATCAATGTAACCTGCAAAGACAAGCAATTATCTGGACTGAATTTTTCAGAATCTTTAGTTTTACTCAAATGGAAATATCTATATCTATATATTTGTGAATTCTTATGTCCATATCTTGATTAGTTCAGAGGTAAATACCTAGTCCTTAAGTCTGGTTTCTGTCTGGAAAAAGTAAGCTATAATTAAATGAGAATTAAAAAGACCCCCACAGTGTAACCTCTCAAAGGTACCAAAAGTTAGGGAAGATTCTTGGAGATCCAGGCAGCCTTTACTATGAGCTGGGAGTGGGAAACTTGACTACCTTGGTCTGGCTTGGGCTGATTAGGAATGGACTAGAGAAAGCAGTCCAATTTCACATCAATTCTCAAGCCCCCAGAGAAATATAAACTATTTTCTAAACTTACTACTCTTTGTAAGCTTTCCAAAGAAAAGGTAGATGACTGCCATAATGCTCTATAAAATACACTAAAGACTGAGTTTGAGTTTCCTGCTCACTCATCGTATTTTTGTTTACCTTTAAGATATCTTCATTATCAAGTATAAAAATGAAATTATAAATTCAGGAGTAACGGTTTCTTTGTCAAGCTACAGGAAGGTGATTGGTTGTTTTTCCAAGGAGACCTGATGGGGGTAAGTTACATTTATGTGATCTAAATCCACTGGTGAGATGTAGAAGGATTAACATCTGTTAAAGGAATTGTATTTGGCATGCAGGTGTTTCAATATTTGCATTTAGTATGTGTTTCAGAAACAGTCTCTGAGAAAAACATTTATGTAACAATCTGGTGGTTTTATTGTTTAAATCTGTCAGGACAGTCATTTTGTTACTCAGACTTTGTGACCCCCTTGCAAGTTGTAAACTATTTAACGAAGTGAGTATATTGAGAAAGATGACAGACTTTCCAGCTTTGGGGGGAGAGTATTATATGAGAGGCATCAGTGTTTTCTCCTGAGACAGGGCCTAATATGTGAACAGCAAAAATAATTACGCTAGTGACTTCAGGAAGTCCAATAAATTCCATTGTACAGCTTAACTTTTGAAATATTACCTCGCTCAGCACAAGCTTAGGCTCAAATGTGGGTTGAAATGAACCAATCATGAAGTAATTATTGATACAATCTTGGAGATGGCAGAGGTGGGGTTCTACTTTCCACTTTTCCTTGGAGTGCTATTTGATGGTACATCAAATTATAGTCCATTTCACCTACCTTAATAATAATGCTAATTATAATAACTAATAATCATAAAACTCGTATGGTTTACAAAATGCTGAACATACACTGCCTCATTTGAGAGTCACAATAACCCTGTGAGCTAAGATACATAAGTCTCAGATAGGTATCATTTTCATTTTCATTTACAGATACTAGAAACTGAGATCCAGGAAGTAATGTGACTTTCCCAGGGTGATACAGGAAGTGTCATATAAGTAGCAACTGTCAAGGATGGAATTTTGAGCTCAAATTTTCCTCTTACTTGATTGTGCTGTATTATCTTGCTAATCAACTCTAGCTATCATGTTTGAGTCATAGAATCTCAGAGTCAGAAAGGATCTTAGATGAAGTGTAGTCCAGTGATAATTGAATCATCAACAGAATCATGGGACCAGAGGCTTGTAATTACATTACAGGTTAAAGTGATTTTAAAAATTCCTTAAATGAGTGATTTGGGCTTTGGGCTATTCCATTCATTTTAAGCAGTCTCATTTTTTTTCTGTTTGCAAAACTGAGAAAGTATGTGGAACATGCCTTCTTAAAATGTAGTTTAAAATTGGAAAATAGACAAATTGATTTGTTTAACAATTTTTAGGGGAGGCAGAGGTTAGGACCTGTGGTCATAAGTGTAGGGAGATCCATGTGTGCAAACGTCTTCTACAAACGCAGACCAGCAACTGTTTTGTCCCCAAACAATACACTGTGAGTAGTGGTGCCAGTAGTGGGACTTGGACCAGTAGTATTAGTTTTTCTACTATCAGTCTGATCATGGATTTTAAACTGTTCATACTAGTTTTAGACACAAAGACCTAAGAGAGTTGGATGCAGAGCAGGCATGGGGATGCAGTTATTAGCTACCATTTGTTAAGATGCATAAACAGAAAAAGCGATTAGAACAACTAGAATTATCTTGGCAGAACAGTTAAAGGGTACGTGAAAATGTGCATCTTTAGTTGTCTTTATTAAGAAGCTTTCATCTTGAACATTATCGTCGCTAATGAACTAACTGTTCTCTTTGATCTGTGCCCCTCCCCTTTCTAGAGACCCTTAGAGAGTTGTCCTAGGGCACTAATAATTCAAGTGACTTGGCCATGCTCATATAACAACAGTTAACATTTATTTACGTAGCTCCTACTGTGTGCCAGGCACTATGCTATGAGCTTTATAATTGTTATCTCATTAGATCCTCGCAACAATCCTGGTACATGCTATTATTATCCCCATTCTACAGATGAGGAAACTGAGGCAAACAGAGGTGACACAGCTAGAGAGTATCTGAGGCTGGATTTGAACTTTGATCTTCCTGACTTCATGCCTGGCATTCATTCACTATGTCACATAGCTACCTGTACTACTACATAGGAAGGATCAATCAAAGGCAGGACTTGAATCGGGTCTTCCTGATTCTCAGGCCAGCCTTTCTCTCCACTATTGTCTCTCTCAACCAACTGTACTTTAAGAAAATGAAAATTATACGAGATAAACACATTCATCTGCATCATCACACTTGGTTATGATATAACGGGATCACTTTTTTTGGCGAGGTGATTGGGGTTAAGTGACTTTCCCATAGTTACACAGCTAGTAAGTATCAAGTGTCTGAAGCCAGATTTGAAATCAGGTCCTCTGGACTCTAGGACCGTGCTCTATATACTGGCCCATCTAGCTGCCCCCACCCCCAATCACTTTTAAGTGCTTGTTTCACTTGTATAAGATAATTCTATCATTTAATGAAGTGTGAGATTTGAATCATCTTTTGCATGTATTTTTCTGTGACATTAAATTTTTTTGTACTTATTTACTATTTAATTTTTCCCCAGTTACATGTAAAAACAATTTTAACATTTGTTTTTAAAACTTAGAGTTCCAAATACTCTCCCTTCCTCCCTCCCCACCACCCCCTCATTGAGAAGGCAAGCAATTCAATACAGTTTATACATGTGTAGTCCTGCAAAACATAGCCATAATAGTCATGTTGTGAAAGAAAACATAGACAAAAAAATCTCAAGGAAAATAAAGAAAGCAAAAAAAGTAAGTTCCAATCTGTATTTAGACACCATCAATTCTTTCTCTGAGGATGGATAGCATTTTTCACCATAAGTCCTTCAGAGTTGTCTTGGATTGTTGTATTGCTGAGAATAGCTGTCATTCATGGCTGATCATCTTACAATAGCGTTGTTACTCTGTACCCAGTACATTTTGCATTAACCCATGCAAGTCTTTCCAGGTTTTTCTGAGAGCATTCTGCTCATCATTTCTTATAGTACAATAATTACATACCACAATTTGTTCAGCCATTTCCCAATTGATGGGCATCCCCTCAGTTTCTAATTCTTTGCCCCCAGAAAGAGCTGCTATAAATAATTTTTGTACATATAGGTCCTTTTCTTTTTTGTTTTTATCTCTTTTTGGGATACATACCTAGCAATAGTATTGCTATGTCAAAGGATAGCCATGGTTTTATAGCCCTTTGGACATAGTTCCAAATTGCTCTACAAAATAATTGAATCAGTTCACAACTCCACCAACAGTGCATTAATATCTCATTTCCCCCACACCCCCTCCAACATTTGTCATTTACTGTTTCTTTCCTGTTAGCCAATCTAATAGGTACGAGGTAGTACCTCAGAATTGTTTTAAATTGCATTTCTCCAATCAATAGTGAGCTAGAGTATTTTTTCATATTGATTACTTACTCTGAAAACTGATTGTATCTTTTGATCTTTTATTAGTTGGTGAAGAGCTCTTATTTTTATAAATTTGACACATTTCTCTATATGTTAGAGAATGAGGTCTTTAGCAGAGAAACTGCAAATTTTTTTTTCACAGTTACTATTGCTAACTGTATTTCCCTCCATCCTATTCTCCTTACCCCTTGTTTATGCTATTCTCTGTCTCCTTTCATCCTATCTCTCCTCAAAAATATTTTAATTCTGACTACCCCTTCCCCCAATCTGCCTTCCTTTCTACCAACACCCCCTTTTCTTATCCCCTTCCCCTCCTACATTCCTGTACGGTAAGATAGATTTCTATACCCAATTGCCAGTGTATGTTATTCCCTCTTTGAGCCAATTCTGATGAGAATAAGGTTCACTCATGCCCCCTCACCTCCTCTCTTTTCCCCTCCACTGAAAAAAACTTTTTCTTACCTGTTTTATATGAAATAATTCTACCTCTCCCTTTCTCTTTCTCCCAGTACATTCTTCTCTCATCCCTTAATTTTATTTTTTAGATATAATCTCTTCATATTTAACTCACACCTGTGCCCCCGTCTATGTATACTCCTGTTTATATATTCTTCTGTCTATATATACTTATATATACATTCCAAAGATACATTTCTCTATATACTTATATATACATTCTGTCTATATATACTTCTAACTACCATAATAATGAGAAAGGTCTTATGAGCTATAAATATCATCTTCCCATGTAGGAATGTAAACCATTTAATTTTATTAAGTCCTTTATGATTTCCCTTTCCTGTTTACCTTTTTATATTTCTCTTGAGTCTTGTATTTGAAAGTCAAATTTCTTATTCAACTCTGATCTTTTCATCAACAATGCTTGAAAGTTTTCTATCTCATTTCCCCCTGAACGATTATACTTAGTTTTGCTGGGTAGATGATTCTTAGTTGTAATCCTAGCTCCTTTGCCCTCCAGAATATAATATTCCAAGCCCTTGGATCCTTTAACGTAGAAGCTGCTAAATCTTGTGTTATCCTGACTGTGGCTCCACCATACTTGAATTGTTTTTTTTTTCTGGCTGGTTGCAATATTTTCACCTTGACTTGGGAACTCTGGAATTTGGCTATGATATTCCTGGGAGTTTTCCTTTTGGGATCTCTTTCAGGAGGTGATCGGTGGATTCTTTCAATTTCTATTTTAACCTCTGTCTCTAGAATATCAGGGAAGTTTCCCCTGATCATTTCTTGAAAGATGATGCCTAGGCTTTTTTTTTGATCATGGCTTTCAGGTAGTCCAATAATTTTTAAATGATCTCTCTTGGATCTATTTTCCAGGTCAGTTGTTTTTCCAATGAGATATTTCACATTGTCTTCTATTTTTTCATTCTTTTGGTTTTGTTTTATTGCTTCTTGGTTTCTCATAAAGTCATTAGCTTCCATTTGCTCCATTCTATTTTTTTCTTTTTAAAATATATTTATTTATTTTTAGTTTACAACATTCAGTTCCATGAGCTTTTGAGTTTCAAATTTTCTCTTTTTCCCTCCCTTTACCCCTCCCCGAGATGGCATGCAATCAGATATAGACACTACATATACATTCACATTAAATATATTTTCACATTAGTCATGTTGCAAAGAAGAATTATAACCAATGGAATGAACCACAAGAAAGAAGAAACAAAACAAAACAACACAAAAAGAGTGCAAATAGTATGCTTTGATCTGCTTTCAGACTCCATAATTCTTTCTCTGGATGTGGATACCAGGGTCAAAGGGTATGTACATTTTTATAGCCCTTTTGGCATAGTTCCAAATTGCTCTCCAAAATGGTTGAATCAGTTCACAACTCCACCAACAATGTATTAGTGTCCCAATTTTCCCACATCTTCTCCAACATTTATAATTTTTCTGTTTTGCCATGTTAGCCAATCTGACAGGTGTGGTGTGGTACCCAAGAGTTGTTTTGATTTGCATTTCTCTAGTCAATAGTGATTTAGAGCATTTTTATATGACTATAGATATCTTTAATTTCTTCCTCTGAAAACTGCTTGCTCATATTTGTTGACTATTTATCAATTGGGGAATGATCCATTCTAATTTTTAAACAATCATTTTCTTCAGTAAGCTTTTGGACCTCTTTTTCCATTTGACCAGTTCTGGTTTTTAAGGCATTCTTCTCCTCACTGGCTTTTTGGATCTCTTTTGCCATTTGTCCCAGTCTGTCTTTTAAGGTGTTGTTTTCTTCAGTATATTTTGTGTCTCCACTAAGCTGTTGACTCTTTTCTTATGATTTTCTTGCATCACTTTCATTTCTCTTCCCAATTTTTCCTCTATCTCACTTACTTAACTTTCAAAATACTTTTAAAGCTCTTCCATGATTGAGACCAATTTGTATTTTTTCTTGGAGGCTTTGGATGTAGCAGTTTTGACTTTGCTATCATCTTCTGAGTGTGTGTTTTGATCTTTCTTGTCACCATAATCTTTTTATAGTCAGAATTTTTTCTGTTGTTTGCTCATTTTCCCAGCCTATTACTTGACTTTTAACTCTTTGTTAAGATAGGGTTCTGCTTTCAGGGTGGAGGGTATACTGTCCCAAGCTTCAGGGGTTTTGTGCAGCTGTTTTCAGAGACATTTCTAAGGACCTGTAAGTTTTCAGTTTTTCCAAGGTGCTATGATCTAAGGAGAGTGTGCTCTCCTGGCCTGTGCTCTGGTCTGTGAGTGACCGCAAACACTCTTTTCTACCCTGAAACTGTGAGAAGGGCCCCTGATCCACTGGGGCTGCAAGCTATAGTGTGCTAATGTACCTCCTTGCCCTGGAACTGCCTCCCAGAACTGGGACCTGGATCGGAGTGTGGACAAAGCAACAGAGTCTTGCCTCAGTGCTAGCAAAGAGACCCCTATGATCTCCTTCTGACCAGTTGTTTGACTCCCTTATGATCTGTAGGCTGAGAGCCCTGGAAGCTGCTGCTGCTGCTGGCACTGCCACTGCCACTGCTGATTCAGTCACTCCCAAAGGCTGCTCCTGGTTTGCTGGGTCCGGGGTTGTGCTGGTGCAGCTTGTGTTGCACTGCACTCCATTCTCACCCAGGTACAATGGACCTTTCCTGCTGACCTTCTAAGTTGTCCCTGGTGTTGTGGGCCAAGAGGTCCAGAAATTGCTGCTACTGCCAGCAATTCAGTGTGACATTAAATTTTGATGTCAATATATAGTTACATGCTACTTCTAAACTTCAAAAAATCTGTGACTTCATTAATGTGAGTATTCCTTCTATAAATGCAGACTTGTACTCTTATTGTGTTGATATGGCAACACCAATTCATTTATTCAGTGGCTAACCTTCTCACAAGGCTCTCTGGACTTAGTAAGGCTGGTTCTCTGATGACAGACACATCCAGGTTTAGTTGGAGCCAACTTGAACTAGTTTGCCAGAGCCAATTGCTACATTTTCAGTGTGTACATTGATTTGTTGTTTTGTTGATTGTCTAGAAAAGAAAATAGAGAAATTTTAATAATGCAAATTAAAGTAAAAGTGTATGGAACATTACTTTTTTCCACTTAGAGACCTGGATGTTAATCATTTACCAGTATATCCCTGGATGCACTGTCTATCACTTGCATTATACTTGAAGCCTTTCCAATTTTGTAAAACTAGGATCACTCTGCCTTGAAGCACCCAATGTTAGGATAAATCATTGGATTACAATTTTATACAATTTGATAATTTAGGCTTCTTTGACTTCTAGATCATTTGTATTTTGAATAACTTTGGAAATCTACCCAGAAGTGATTAGAGTGTTTGCAGAATTCAGTAGTCTTGTGCTTAAGGACATTAGCTACTTGAATTATAGCATATTCATGCCAGCATTATTTCAGAGGACATCTTAGCTTTTTATATAGTGACATTATCTTTGTAAAAATCATTTAGTACTATAAATGCTTATTACCTCCCCTCCTTTGCTCACATTTCAGTATTCAATAGATCTCTGATCTTATTGATGTGGGCAGTTCTTCTAATGGTGCTGATTGCAACCCATTGCCGTGTGCTGATATTATTCAACTCCTGTCCAAATTCTGCCATAAAATTCACCCTTGGAGGTCAACGAATTTTCTGAAGGCTTTCCTCTCATTCTCTGGACATCTCATAGATACCAATGGAACATGTGCTTTCTCATCCATTGGTTATTCTTCAATTTTGTTATATGACTAGACTATTTTTTTCTCCCGGTTTGATACTGCTTTGATGGTATGCTTGATACCACTTCCCCTATGTAATTCTGGTTTGTAATGTTGCAGCTTGTTCATGTCCACCGCTTTCTCCTCTGGTTAAATGATTCTCAATTTTGTTTTTCAGAGACAGTTATGTCCATGACTCATAGCCATGATTTTATGTTCAATATAATAATGTACATATAATATAATTATATACAAATATAATATAATGTATTATATATATGATATATAACATTGGCATTCAGAAGATAGTCTTTTGTTTCTGGGAGAAGCTTGGAATAATTTATAAAGCTGTATCATTTCCACACAGTAATCCAGGCTGCTTTCTTCCTCTTGTTTAATTCTTGAACCAGCTCATTGTTTGTTTGTAGTGACTGCCTAACACCTATGTACTGGTGGATGAATTTATGCACTGTTCATCCTACAGAACATGGAAATTGACGTTCTTTGTCTTCTTGATTTTCCTTGTGGGGAGCCTTTCATAGAATCATAGAATTTCAGAGCTGAGAGAGACCTTAGAGATTATTTGTTGCAATCTCCTAATTTTACAGATAAGGGTCCAGGGACCCAGGGAGACTAAAATTTCTCATTGACTTTTCTAAAGTCATTTGGGCAGGAAGTGGTCAGGAGTGGAATTCAGGGCACCTGGGTCATGGTGAATTACATTGCTATTTCTACTAGGACTACCTATAAGGTAACAGAAGCTATTTTAATGTTTTTTTTTTCAGAGCTGGCAATAGCTATCTCCTGAGATTTTATTTATTCTGTTCTTTTTCCCTCTAGGATCAGTACAAATGCTATCATTAATCCCCCATAAACCCTTAGTTCTCCAGCTTTCTATCCACATACCATGCAACAATAATTAATTTGATTTTAAAAATATTTAAGTAATAACAGCAATGTATGTAACAAATAGGGAATCAAATATTAGAATCATTCTCTGCTCTGTATGAAAATGGATGCTATATACTATGCCTGACGGGGTGTTGATAGAGAAGAAACCTCTTGGCGGGGGGGGGGGGAACTTACAAAGAAGTGAGGAAACTTTCCTTTAACATGTGGGCAGATGGAGTGAGAAAACTTTCAGTTGTTCCCTGTCTCCTCTCAGTGGCCAGAATGGAAAGCTACTGCTTAGCCCATTGGTCTGGGTTTGTCTGTGCTCTGGTTCTTGGCTTTAAGCAAACCATGGCATGGAATTTATCTGCAGGGTACTTGTCTTCTGAGAGTAGCTATAGTGAGTGTTTCTTTCACACAATATACCATATCTTATTACATCTGTTTGCTGCAGTTCACTCTTCTCTTAGTTATGACACCCAGGACACTTCCTTCTATGTACTTTACTTTTTCTTCTCAAAATTCATGATGCATACAAAAGGCCCATGGGATTCTGATCCTCTAGAGCTTGCCTTGCTATTGTGGACATTGAAACCAATCAGGAGAGCCTCCTTGAAGGGAAATACTTCTACTCCAATTGCTTTTGAAAAATTATTAAATGCATACTTTAAATGATAGAAAATTCTGCTGGTCATAGAATTTTTACTGTGTGATCAGTCAAGATAATTAGAGATGTCATTAGAGAAATGTATGATAAGAAGAACATATGGGTTTGTCACATGACAAAGTTGAAGGACAACAGGCTATGCTCCGCTGGAATACTCCAGGACAGAATGTGAAGTACCCACAGCTTGTTGGATGGTCATAGAATGGGTAAGTATAGATGGGTATTGGAAGGACAATCCAAATCATTGAAATCACAGAGCCATTTGAGTACTGTCAAGATAAAGCATATGAGAAGGCTCAAAATCTGTGATGTACAGTAAATAGCTCATATGACTATAAATGTCAGAGTTTACCTAGGATGCAAATGTTTTTCAAAGCTTGGCTCTGTATGTGGAATGAGTGCCCATGGCCATGCCCTTGGTTGCCTTTGGCCACTCATTAGGCACTTATAAGAATCTGGTGATTGATAAGAAATATAATTTTGGATCCTTTTTGATCTTTTTTTGAGGGATACTTTGAAATGGCTCTTGGGACAACTCCAAGTTTGAGCTTGGTTGGATGCTGGCCCAATTCTGCAAATTTGAGGCATCTTCTCCTCCTCCTCCTCCTCCTCCTCCTTCTTCTTTCTTCTCCTTCTCTTTCTCCTTTTCCTTCTTCTTCTGCTTCTTCTTCTTCTCATTCTTCTTCTCCTTCTTCTTCTTCTTCTTCTTCTTCTTCTTCTTCTTCTTCTTCTTCTTCTTCTTCTTCTTCTTCTTCTTCTTCTTCTTCTTCTTCTCCTCCTCCTCCTCCTCCTCCTCATCTTCCTCTTCCTCCTTCTTCTCCTTCTCCTCCTCCTTCTTCTTTTTTCTTCTTCTCTTCCTCCTCTTCTTTTTCCTTTCTCCCTTTCCTCTTTCCTTCTCCTTCTCCCACAGACTCTTCTGTTTGTAATCATTTGAAATTACTTGACTAAATCAGAATGAAACAAGGTGTTTGTCAGGTGAGATAGCACCTGCCATATTACAACACAAGATCAAAACAGATCTGATAGTAGGTCTCTAAGCAAATGTTAACTTTCATGTGTAGTTCTTGTATCTGTCCCTTTTTCCTACTTTCTGTCTTCTACCCAGAACTCTTTTTTTCTTTTCTTTTTCAAAAAGGAGGGCAGGGTGGTCAATTTCAGTTCCTCCCCCAAGTTTCTCTGCCTCAAAGACATGTTATACAGACAAATAACTGGGGTTGTTGAACACACTGATTGACATGTATACTTGACATAACTGCATTTCTGAGAAAGGGCTGTAGATATTTTTTCTTTTTTGTTTCTTGACTCTTAACTTCAGTGTGTTTCAAAAGCATATAACAAGCATAATTGGAGTGCTGAAAAAGTACTTATCTAGTAACAAGTTGGATTGTCAACAAAGTATAACCCATTTTCTTAGAGCATTTCTAAAAATATCCAGCAGGCAGTTTGAGTCATAAATGCTCACTGCTATTAGTCCAGCATCCTAAGTATATATTGGCTTTAGCCCTGACTATCCCTAAGATGTTCTGCTTACATTCTCTTTTATGCATAAGGTTTAACAAGAAATAATTCTTTATTCACCCAGTGCCCAGTTCATTTCCTGTGTGTGTTGCTCTAGTGGTCTGAGTTAATACTCTCCCCCTCCCTCCCTCATGTGCTAATTTATATAATTAGGGAGAGACAGATGACAGAATATAGGGACTCAGGAAAGGGGAGGGAGAAAACTGCCTATGGCTATCCACCAAGCTAGATACTGTAGCTACAATGTAAGAAGAATCAAAGGAAAAGAAAGGCCCAGAAATTCACAGGAAGCAAAATCCAAAAACAGTCATTAATAAAATCT
The DNA here is from genome assembly GCF_011100635.1 of Trichosurus vulpecula. Taxonomy (NCBI): domain Eukaryota; kingdom Metazoa; phylum Chordata; class Mammalia; order Diprotodontia; family Phalangeridae; genus Trichosurus; species Trichosurus vulpecula. Next base: position 14,047,095 of record NC_050578.1, read on the forward strand.
GTGGCTCCAGATGATTGGTATCATTTGTTTTTGGTTCAGACTTGTGATTTCAGTAGTATAAAGAAGTAAAAGAGGAAATTACACCTACTATCACACCTCAGCAACTGTTTTGCAGTGTAGAGAGTTACCCAGAGCACTGAGAGGTTCAGTTGCCCAGCTGGTGTGTGTTCAAGGTGAATGTTGAACCCAGGTTTCCTTGTCTCTAAGGTCAGCTGTCTGTCTATTGTGCCATTCTCCCTCTCATAGCTCCATGATACTTGCTATTCTAAGTAAATTATTTTGAGTCTTATTACTCAGATGAGCTCCAAGTGATTTATTAAGGTGGTTGAATTTAAGAGGAAATGGGGAATTTCCAGGAGGTGGGGGAAACAAGCTGAGAGTATCTAAAGCTTGGGAGTCAAAGGGAAAGAAAATCTCCCCAACAGGAACTACAAATGACCTCCTATTATACTATAAATAAGTTCAGGCTGTCAAAGAAATCTAAGGACAGCAGGAAAAAAAGGTATGTGTGTGTGTGTGTGTGTGTGTGTGTGTGTGTGTGTGTTTGTGTATTTTAAAATTATTTAAAGGGGGAAAGGAGAGAATCAAAGAAAGAATAGGAATGCTATCTAGAAGAGATAGGGTGATGATAATGAATGTGGATAGAAGGCAAAGCTGCTCAAGTCTTATTTCTGTTTTGGTTTAGTGATTTATTGATTCTCTTTTCTTTTCTTCATCACTGTCACTTCCCAATATTCCTCCCCCACAGAAGAACCCATCTTTTGTAGCAAATAAGTATAGTCAGTTAAGATATATCAATACATTGGCCATGTATTCTATCTATTATTTATTCTGCACCTGCTATATCAACTGCCAGTTAACCAATAGATGGTATGTTGTTTTTCTTTACCTTATTGTGGTCTTTGTGTAAATTGTTCTGGTTCCGCTCATTTCCCTCTGGATCAATTCATAAGTTTTCATGAATTCCTCTGAATTCTTTTTATACACTTATCTTATCTGCTTTTGCATGACTATATCACAAATTGTTCAGCAATTGCCCAATTGATGGACACTTATTTTCCTTCCAAATGTTTGTGATTACAAAAAGTGTTGCTGCAAATATCTTTATGTATGGACCTTTTCCCTTTGTCTTTGGCCTCTTTGAAGTATATACCTAGTTAAAATTTTTCTGGATCAAAAAGTATGTACAATTTAGTGACTTTTGTTTTTCAGAATAGTTGTGTCATCTGTAACAGCAAGCCAATAAACACAACATCAACAATAATTGTGAATATGCCTATGTAGTTCTGTATCAGAAACTATGAAAGACTCTCTACATAGAAGGCAGAAGAAGTAAAACATTTATTCAGACTCCAGAGAACTGTATCCCATAACCAGGCAATCTGCTCCCACAACCAGTAAGCCCACTTTATCATAACAGCAAGGAACTTAAAACACAATATCACAGCATGGAGCCTTGCCATCCCAAAACCTCTCTGACCCCCTGCTGGGGCCTTCCCACAAAGCTCACAGTACAGCTATCACAGGCCAACTTTTTTACCTCAGCTCTATCACTACAGCCATTAACAGCCATAATGGCTCTCTCTCTGCATTTCCTGTGACACAATTTCCTTTTTCTCTCAGGAAGCTCCACTCTCCATGTGTGACTTAGGCTTCCTGTGATGTAAGCAGGTCACATGGCCTATTAATGGGTGGGAAAGATCTTTAAATCTAAATTGCTATTACATCATTTCACAATTCCAACATTAGTGGATTTGTTTGCTTTTCTTCCCTTAGTACCTCTAACATTTATCACTTTTATCTTTTGTCATCTTTGCCAATTTAATATGTATAAGGCAAAATCTTAGTGTTGTTTTAATATTTCTTTTGTTGTTAGTGTTTTGGAGCATTTTTAAAAAATACTTTTTATTGGCATACTTTTTTATGTCATTAAACTTTCTCCCAGTAACCCTCTGTCACTCTTAGAGAGCCATCCCACATAAAAATAATATTTTTGAATAAAAAAAGAAAAAGAAGAGGAAAAAATCAGTAAAACTGATAAGTACATTGAAAAAGTCTAAAAATTTAGGCAATATTCCACACCTATAGACTTGCCATCTCTGCAAAGGAATGGAGGGAGGATGTGTTCTCATGTCTCTTATTTAGGGCCATGCTTGTTCTTTTGTTCATTTCATGGTGGTTATTCTTTCCATTTACTTTATCGTAGTCATGTATATTATTTTCTTGGTTCTCCTTGTTTTACGTTATCATTTAAGTCTTTCTATGCTTCTTAATATTCCTCATATTTGTCTTTTCTTTATTGTTGTTTGTTGTTGTTCAGTCATTTCAGTCATATCCAACTCTTCATGATCCCACTGGGATTTTCTTCATAAAGACACTGTATTGGTTTCCATTTCCTTCTCCAGCTCGTTTTACAGATAAGGAACTGAGGCAAACAGGGTCAAATGACTTGACCAGGGTTACACAGCAAGGAAATATCTGAGTCTGGATTTGAAATCATGAAAATGAGTCTTCTTGACTCCAGGCTGGGACTCTATCTGCTGTGCTACCTAGCTGCCTTTTACACCATAGTAATTAATGACTTTCATGTATACATGGGGTGCTGGAGCCAGCTTGTACTGGCTCGTGAGATCCTGTTGTTAAATTTTCAGTGAGCACATATATAACTCAAAAATTAGCAAATGCTGCGAATTAGTGCTTGATGATTGTCTAGACTTAATAATGTGTTGGAAAAGTGTACTATGTATATACTTTTCCCTGCCTCCCCTTGCCACAAGAACTTGTTGTTACACATTTACCAACACATGATTGTACAAATTGTTTAGTCATTTCCCAATCAGTGGGCGTCTACTTTGTTTCCAATTCTTTGCTACCACAAAAAGTGCATATTTTCTTCTTTATGTGATCTCTCTGGGGCATGTGTCTAGTATTGGACTTTGGGATATTTTTAGTCACTTAGTTTTCATAATTCCAAATTGCTTTCCAGAATAATAATACTGATTCATAGCTCCCCCCAAAATATAATACTGTGCCTATCTTTTCCACAGCCCTTCCAACACTGACTGTTCCCATATTGTCATCTTTACATATTTGCTGAATGAGAGGTGAGAATTGGAGCATTTAAAAATGTGTTTGTTAATAACCTTCATTTCCTCTTTAGAAAACTTCCTGTTCATGTCCTGTGATCACTTATCCATTGGGGAATGGCTCTTATTTTAATATATTTCTATCAGTCTCATATATCTTGGATACTGGACCTTTTCAGAGGTATTTGAAGCAAGGATTTTTCCTAATTAACTGCTTTTCTTCTAATTCTAGCTACATTAATTTTATAATAATACAATATTAATATTGTTCATGTAAAAGCTTTGTAATATTATATAATAGAAACTGACAATTTTATCTTCACTTCTACCTCCATTTTAGTTAAGAATTCTTCCCCTAGTCATGGTTGTCAAGGTATTTCCTTACATTTTCTTCAATTTAAAAAAATCAATTTTTTTTCATGTTTAGGTCATGTATCCATTTGGAATTGAGTGTGGTATAACTAAACATAATTTCTACCAAACTACTCCCAAATTTTCCCAGCAGTTTTTGTCTAAAGGGAGTCCTTACTCTAACAGTTGGTTTCCCTGGGTTTTTAGGTTTTTATGTTTAACTGCTTCTGGTTCTCACCTTCCTAACTCATTTTAATGATAAACTGGTTTCTATTTTAAAATTGATAATAAATAATTTTAATGATTACTGGTTTTTATACAGCTTGAGGTCTGGTAAATCAACTCCTCTTTTACTCCTACCTTTTCACTTACTATTTTCCTTGAGATCTTTTAACTTTATTCCTCCAGATGAATTTGATTACTGTTTTGTTCAGTTCTAGAAAGTAACCCTCTTGAAAGTTTGATTGATATGACATTAAACCAACAATTAATTAAAGTAATATTCACCAAATTGATGTTTCCAAAGCACAGATCTGACCACTTCACTCTCCTGCTCATAACCTTACCTCTAGGAAAGAATTTGGCATTTAAAGCACTTCACAACTTTGCTTCAACCTGCTTTCTCAGGATTATTATACATTACTGCCAGTGTATGTCTTCCACTCACGACCTATGTGTGTATGTAGTCTCTCTGCTGATGCTGGGTATACTTGAGAGAGCTGTGCCATTTCAGTACATGCTTTTGTTTTGACTTAATTGTCTTTTGAAAGGTAAGTACATCAATGGGGGCTCACGAACTACAGGTTTGGTAGTGAAGAGTCACAAAATGCCATGAATGTATGGCAGTTGTTCTCTAGTGGACCAAACTTGTGAACACATGTTGGGGATGGGGATGGGGTGGGAAGTGAAGTAGCCGTGAGAAGTTACGCTAAGGTATAATCAGTTTCTGTGGCAAAGTTCTACAAAGTCACAAAGGCTAGGACACACTGAAGAATTGGCTTTTGGGGTACAATTTAAAGCACAGGTAGGATACCAATAAGAGATATTTTTAGATAGGGAACAGTGGTATGTAAGTGGGGGAAAGTGGAATATCTTTGAGAAGTGATGAGTGGTGAATAGAATATGTGAAGGGTATAAGATGACATAAGCCCGGAAAGGTAGCTTGGAGATGCATTTTAGAGGGTCTTAAGAGCTAGTCTGAGGAGCCTAGACTTTATTTAGCATAGGCAATGGGAAGCAGTTGGAGGTTTTGGAGAATGGATCTGATGGGTAAGGCTGGTGCCATTGGGAAGGTTAATCTGTGTCAGTGGTGAGGTACTTTTGAGGAAGGCAATATTTCAGTGTGATAAATAGCACATGATTAACTTGAAATAAGTTGTGTAGCTTCCCAAAGCTAGATAGTAGAAAATAGAGGAGGTAGTATGCTAGGGGGGAAGGAGTCCTGACTCTGATCCCAGAGGACCTGGGTTCAAGTACCACCTCTGATGTTTACTATGTAAATTTGGGCAAGTAGCTTAAATTCCTTGGGCCTCAGTTTCCTTGTGGAAGATGAGAAAATTAAATAAGATGGCCTCAAGGGTCACATGTAGGTTTATGATCTTATGTTCTTGGCTCTCGGTGAGTCTAAAGCTCAGTTTTCTTAAAGTGATATTCTGGACATAGGCTGGCTATTTTCATGAGAGATATAAGCATGTTCCTTTTTCTATTTTTGAAAATAACTTACTGGTGCTTTTATTAAGGTTTACTAAAAGGCTATTTAGAATACCCGATCTGGTTTTTGTTGTTCCTCTTGTGGGAGTCAAAATGCTACTGATATGGAAGAGCTTTTACCTTCATGAGGTGTTACTCAGGTTGGGGTTCTCCTGTTGCCAGTTTCCATAACTAGAGCATCAAAGCTACCTCAATCAGGTCACCCATGTGTATTTTATTAAATTGTGTGAATTCTAGTTTCCTCAGATCCATTTTAGCTAAGCTGCCCAGGAGGAATAGCCCTTTTACACACATTCCTTGGAAAATGCCATTAGTGCAAACTCTGTAGATTCCTAGTTGGCCCCACCTGCTCTCCAATAATTCATATATGGTGTTGACCTACCACATGCTGCTTTTGCAGATTTACACCTTCTGTGGATACTTGCATTCTGCAGTCCTTGTATTACTGCCTCAGCAATGGACTTGTACTCTCTGTGGCAGGTTTAATAGGAGAGGTGTCTAACATGATGAAAATTCAGTCTATGCCACTTAACTTTGAGCCTGACATAGAAAGGAGAGCACCAGGAAGAGAAAGAGGACAGAGAAAAAAGCTATCAGTCACATGTATGTCATCCCAGTAATGGGATTTCTTATAGTAGAAAACTATTCAGGATTTCATATGGGCTTTGATCATCCCATTCATGGTAAGATGCATAAAGCCAATGGAATATAAGTTCATAAAGAGAAATCTAGAAGGGAGGGAGGGGGAGAAAAGTATTTGTAAAGTTTTTTTCTCCTGCAGACAGAGTGTTGGTGTTGGTGGTGTTATTAATATTATAGTAGAAATAATGACTTTTGCCCATATTTTCTGGGAGAATTAAATGCTGACTGAGGTTAATGGCGTTCAGCCAATGTCCCAGTCAGCCATTAATCCCCAGGAAATGTCCGGGGCTGTGATCATTATGGCTCAAATAATACAAAAGTGGGCATAGTTCTCTTGTCAGATGGGAAACATAAACTGCTCTTGTCCTTTCTTGGACCCTTTCCTGACAATGAGAATAAACTTATCAGAGGAAAAAAAACCACAACAGTTTTCCTAGTAATACAAATGAATGGGATAATCTGAACTAAAGGGACCATAACGTAACCTCAAGCTATGGATGCTATAGTAAGAAGTAACTAAAGATTATTTCTCCAGTACTCACACACGGCTCCAGTTAAAACTTTGAAGGAAGTAGCATGCTTGGCAAAATATCATATTGAGGACAATGGGCAATTACTATCATATTAGGTCTTTCAAGTTAAAATCAGGGTTAAATAAATGGCACACTTGTGGGGAGGCAGATAACTGCAAACAAATGAGGACAATTCAGAGAACCCGGAAAATGAGTAAATTTTGTATTTTACGAAAACAAAATTGGAAATAGCTGTATAAAAACTTTATTTTAAAAAGTTGGAAATAAAAATATACAAGAGGAGAAAATATAAAGAGAATAATAATGTTCACATCAGCCTTTTTTTAAGGGCAGAGTGCCAAAATATCTTCAAAGATACTTATGCTTGAGTTCATTTATCAATCAATCAACCACAAACATTTATCAAGCACCTATTATAAGCCAGGCACCGGGGATACAAAGCAAAAAAAGAAGCCCCCAAGGAGCTTACATTCTGTAAGACACATATACTAATGTATATAAATAAATTCAAGGTAATTTTTGGGGGAAGAGAAAGCAATGACTATTGAGGGGGGGATTGGGAAAGATCTCATATGGAAGATGAATTTAAGCTGAATTTTGAAGCCAACTATAAGGCTTCTAAGAGGAGTGAAGCTATGAGGGATGTTTTGCTTGGTTCATCAGGGACCCACTTCCTGTACATTTAGGAGACCTGTAGCCCTAGGATCTTATAATCTTAAAACTGAACCCTAGAATCTTTGATCTGCAGATTGGTTCTCCACCATTTCATATTGTTTGGTCTTCAAGAATGCAAAAGGAGATATCATAAACTCCTAGGCATAGACCTATAGAGGATCTTAGAGGTCATCTGATAACCCCCCCCCCCCCCCCCCCGCCAAGGAAACTGAGACCCAAAGAAGCTGTGATTTTCCAAAAGTTATATAAGTAGTAAATATAAGATCCAGGAATGTAATCAGAGAGAGAATGCAAAGCACTCAATAACTAACATTCACAGAAGACAGAAAGAAGCAAGAAATAGTGATGTAGGATTCAGCCAAAAGCAGAGTACAGTCCTGCAAGGATTATATGAGAACTACTAAAATTAAGAATGCACCGAGAGGGTCAAGGAATCTTAAGTATAACAAAATGAGATTTTTATCTATAATGAGAGAAAGAGGGCGGAGCCAAGATGGCGGCTGGTAAGCAGGGAATAGTGTGAGCTCCGTACTGAGACCCTCCAAAAACTTATAAAAAATGGCTCTGAACCAGTTCTAGAACGGCAGAACCCACAAAACAGCAGAGGGAAGCAGGGCTCCAGCCCAGGACAGCCTGGATGGTCTCTGGGTGAGGTGTATCCCACACGGAGCTCGGAGCTGGGAGCTGGGAGCTGGGAACGGAGTGGAGCAGAGCCCAACCTGAGCGGTGTGGACCATCCAGACCAGAAGCCGGGCGGAGGGGGCCCTAGCGCCCTGATTCAGTGAGCTGCGGCAGTTACAAGACTTCTCAACCCACAAACACCAAAGACTGCGGAGAAGGTTAGTGGGAAAAGCTGCAGAAGTGAAAGGAGTTCGTGGTTCGGCTTCCAGCCCCGGGGGCAGCGGAGGTGGGGCAGCCACAGCTGTTGTTACTTCCGGCTCCAGGCCCACCTGGTGGGAGGAATTAAGTGGCGGATCAGAGCAGGGGTGCACAGCCTGCCAAAGATCTAGGCCCAGTTCAGTTGGGGGTTCTTGGGGAAGGAGCAGTGCTGGTGTGGCAGAGCTGGCACCTCCCCCCCAAACATAGAACATAGAACTCTGTAATCTACAAGCAGTCATACCCCACTGAAAAACTCAAGGGTCAAGTTAGTTGGCTGGGAATATGGCCAGGAAGCGAAAACGCACCTAGATTCACTCTCAGACTTTGCATTCTTTCTTTGTTGACAAAGAAGACCAAAACATACAGATGGAAGAAATTAATAAAGTCAAAGAGCCTACAACAGAAACCTCCAAGAAAAACATGAACTGGTCCCAGGCCATGGAAGAGCTCAAAAAGGAGTTGGAAAAGCAAGTTAGAGAAGTAGAGGAAAAATTGGGAAGAGAAATGAGAAGGATGCGAGAAAACCATGAAAAACAAGTCAATGACTTGCTAAAGGAGACCCAAAAAAATACTGAAAAATACACTGAAGAAAACAACACCTTAAAAAACAGACTAACTCAAATGGCAAAAGAGCTCCAAAAAGCCAATGAGGAGAAGAATGCCTTGAAAGGCAGAATTAGCCAAATGGAAAAGGAGGTCCAAAAGACCACTGAAGAAAATACTACTTTAAAAATTAGATTGGAGCAAGTGGAAGCTGGTGACTTTATGAGAAATCAAGATATTATAAAACAGAACCAAAGGAATGAAAAAATGGAAGACAATGTGAAATATCTCATTGGAAAAACCACTGACCTGGAAAATAGATCCAGGAGAGATAATTTAAAAATTATTGGACTACCTGAAAGCCATGATCAAAAAAAGAGCCTAGATACCATCTTTCAAGAAATTATCAAAGAGAACTGCCCTGATATTCTAGAGCCACAGGGCAAAATAGAAATTGAAAGAATCCATCGATCGCCTCCTCAAATAGATCCCAAAAAGAAATCTCCTAGGAATATTGTCGCCAAATTCCAGAGCTCCCAGATCAAGGAGAAAACACAGCAAGCAGCCAGAAGGAAACAATTTGAGTATTGTGGAACCCAAGATCTGGCAGCTTCTACATTAAGAGATTGAAGGGCTTGGAATGCGATATTGCGGAGGTCAATGGAGCTAGGATTAAAACGAAGAATCACCTACCCAGCAAAACTGACTTTCAATAAAATAGAGGACTTTCAAGCTTTCTCAGTGAAAAGACCAGAACTGAATAGAAAATTTGACTTTCAAACACAAGAATCAAGAGAAGCATGAAAAGGTAATCAAGAAACAGAAATTGCAAGGGACTTACTAAAGTTGAACTGTTTTGTTTACATTCCTACATGGAAAGATGATGTGTATGATTCATGAGACCTCAGTATTAGGGTAGTTGAAGGGAATATGCATATATATATATATATATGTTTATGTATATATATAAGTGAATGTGTATGTATGTATGTTTCTATGTGTATATGTATGCATGTGTATGTATATATATATATATATATATATATATATATATATATATATATATATATATATATGTAAAAGAGATAGAGCAGACACAGGGTGAGTTGAAGATGAAGGGAAGATATCTAAAAGAAATAAAATGAAATTAAGGGATGAGAGAGCAACATACTGAGAGAGGGAGATAGGGAGAGATAGAATGGGGTGGATTATCTCGCATAAAGGTGGCAAGAGGAAGCAGTTCTGTGGGAGGAGGGGAGAGGGCAGGTGAGGGGAGAATGAGAGAACCTTGCTCTCATCAGATTTGGCCTGAGGAGGGAATACTATACATACTCAGTTGGGTATCTTACCCCACAGGAAAGAAGAGGGAGGAAGATTAAAAAAAATAAAAGGGGGGGATGATGGAGGGGAGGGCAGATGGGGGTGGAGGTAATCAAAACAAACACTTTGGAAAGGGGACAGGGTCAAGGGAGAAAATTCAATAAAGCGGGATGGGTTGGGAAGGAGCAAAATGTAGTTAGCCTTTCACAACATGAGTATTGTGGAAGGGTTATACATAATGATACATGTGTGGCCTAGGTTGAAGTGCTCGACTTCTTAGGGAGGGTGGGTGGGAAGGGAAGAGGGGAGAGAATTTGGAACTCAAAGTTTTAAAAACAGATGTTCAAAAACAAAAAAAAAAGTTTTTGCATGCAACTAAAAAATAAGATACACAGGCAATGGGGAGTAGAAATTTATCTTGCCCTACAAGAAAGGAAGGGAAAAGGGGATGAGAGGGGAGGGGGGTGATAGAGGGGAGGGCTGACTGGGGAACAGGGCAACCAGAATATATGCCATCTTGGAGTGGGGGGGGAGGGTAGAAATCGGGAGAAAATTTGTAATTCAAACTGTTGTGAAAATCAGTGCTGAAAACCAAATATGTTAAATAAATAAATTTAAATTAAAAAAAAGAGAGAAAGAGGAGAATCAAATAAGAGACAGGACCATCGCTAAGGATGGATAAGAAGATGGTAACAGACAACTACTTGACTCATATTAATTCTGTTTTCTCTGACAAGAAGAGTAATCTTTGGTCTGGAAAAGATTGAACAAAAATGGGTAATAGTGATCATAATCTCTCTTGGTTTCTCTGATGACAAATCCAGCATTCTTTCTACTGCAGTACACATCTGTTAGCATCTACTGGAAACCAGCAGAATATTTACCCTTTGTTGTCAAAGAGTATGTTCTAGAAGGTGGAAAAGTCACCTATAATCTTTTCCCAAAATTAACAAAATACAGGGATTTAATTAGAAAGCAATCTCCTAGAGGGCAAAGATAGTCAAATTTTGTACCTCTATCCCTAGTTCCTAGCACAGTGCCCACTACTGAGAATGCATCATATAAATGCTTGTTGATTGATTGATGGCATCATCTGTGCCAAATCCCAAAGACTTGTATAACAGGATGACTAGCAGTCTACTCTACAAAAATGGCATGGCACAGCGGAAAGAGCCTTGGAGTAGGATCCAGGAGTCATAAGTTCTAGTTTCCATTCTGTATCTACCACTGTGTGACTGGGAGCAAATCAATTTACATTTCTGGGGCTTTATGTGGAACCCTGGTTTTCCCATCATAATTACATAAGGGTAATAATAACACCTATTTTGCAGAGTTAAATGAGTTACGTAAAGTGCTTTGCAAACTTTAACACTCTATATGGATGTTAGCAATTGCTTTGATCATTTTGCATTGGAAATCACAGGTGGAAAGAGAAGAAATAATGACGTACGTATACCTTCTCACTTGGCTATCAAATTCACTATTATCCATTTTTTGTTCAATCTTTTCCAGACCAAAGATTGCTCTTTTTGTCAGAGAAAACAGAATAAACGTATGAGTCAAGTAGTTTTGCCTTCTCTCAGTTGTCTGTTACCATCTTCTTATCCATCTTTAGCAATGGTCCTGTTCCTTGTTTGATTCTTCTCTTTCTCCAATTATAGATATAATTTTGTTGTCCTTAAGATTGCTTGACAGTCTCAGTGCCTTCTTAACTTTAGTGGTTCTGATACAATCCTCACAGGACTATACTCTGCTTTTGACTTAATCCTACATCACTAGTCTTGTTTCTTGTCTTCAGTGCATGTTAGGTATTGAGTGCTTTGAATTCTCTCTCTCTGTCTCTCTGTGTCTGTCTGTCTGTCATTGACCCCTTAAGACAACCCCACCCTTTCCTCCTTACTGGAATTTTTTTTATGTTTTCATAATCTTATTCTTGATAGCTTCTTCTCTGTATAGAGGTCACTGACTTGGTATAATTCTAGTGTATGAGATCCAGGAGTGTTAAGGCAATCAGCTTTTTCCCTGTTCTTCCCTCTTGGGATGCTAAGTTGAATTGGTGGGAAACCTTTTGCTGTCTTCGTTTTGGAACATTTCTCAGCTATTTCTCAGTGCTGAGGCAATCAGGAGTCATTGACTTGTATATGATTTGATGCTGGGGATGGGAAACTTTCACACTGTACCTGGGTGAGGTCAGAGCCCTCAAGGCTCCAAACAGGACAAAATTGAGGGGAGCTTGGTGTTTGACTTTTGGGGCTCACTCATGGAAGGAATGTTGAGACTCTGGGCAAGCTGTTGTGACTGCCTCCTGGCTTTGATAACCCAGACAGATATTGGTGCTTCTCTGATAATTATGTATTGTGATTTGAATCAGACAAGGTCTGTCTGTAGATGTTTGTAATTTCTGTTTGTATTTGTCTTGAAGTTCAGGGGGCTGATCTTTTCCCCCTGAACTAAATGAATGATATATGTATGTTTGATTAAACTGAGATCATTAACCCCTTAAGAGTTGCTTTCCTTAAGAAAAGCAAATAAAAGAACTTGTGTTAGCAGCCCTTCTGTGTGCTGGTTGTTGTTGGTTTTACACAGCCACAGTAGCTGCTAGTCACATTGTTGCTACAAGGAGCATGCTGAAAAATGTTTAACAACTGGCTTTCTGGGGGGAAATGTATCCAGGGCACACTTTTAAGTTCAATTTGCATTATTAACATTTTTCTCTATCACTTTCTTAAGTCTGTATAATCAATAAAACAATATATCAAGACCTGATATTGTGGCATTTGCTGATTTATGAAGTGTAAATTTTTCAAATCTAATAATCAGCTTTCTAGAACTACCTCTCACACATACTTGACGGGATCCTTCCTATCCTTTTCCTGTATACTTTAAACCTATTCTTTGCAAATCTAGGACAATATCAGACAATGCCCTGTTTTCCTCTCCTACTCTATGAACAATTCCAGGACAGAGTAACCATTTCTTTCAAGGTTCTAGTCATTTCTGTCTCAGTGACCACTTCCTTCTTGTTGGTGAGAATTAAACCCAGAACAAAATTTCCTCTAGTTCTTTACTGCACCTATAGAAATATGAACTTATTATTAAGGCAAATGAAGAAATTATAAGCTGCTCTGCATGGGGAATAGGGAGAACTCTAGCAGGCATTTGTGTAATTTAATGCCCCATCATCCCAGACTTATGATCTGTTGGCTAAATTCATTTATTTCCTTTTTCTGTCCAGGTGGTCTACATTATACTCCATTATCAAGTCTGTTTCTGCCTCCATTGCTCTTCCCTCAAATGGTCTCTACCATGCTTACCCTCTCCATTTCCTGGATTTCTTCTCATAAGTTTATCTACTTAATATGCAATGTTATCTCCCTTTCCATCCTTGCCACCTGTTCCTTTTGAATAAACTTTTTTTATCCAGAGACAAATGCAAGTGTTATAAGGTCAAATTTGCTGTCTTCAATTAGGATCTCAAGTTCGCTTTCTAGTTGGTGAGCTTCAACTGAATTAAATTCTTCTGGCTCCCATGGGAGAAGGTTGTGAGAGGAACAGGAGGAAAAAAAAGGATTTGAGCCAAATAAGGAGAAGGTCAAGTAGGTGACTTTGAACAAGTGGACTAGAACAATGTTTTAATCTGGGGAGGAAAAATTTGGAAAAATTGAGAAGAAATTGCAGAAAATTTGAAGAACAGTCTCCAGACTCAAATACTGATTTAGATGCAACTTTCTGTTTCCAAAGAAAGCAGTATGGAATACAATTAAGGCACATATGAAAGGATTGAGGAAGGTCAAGGAAGATTAGGGAATAAAACCTGAAGTAGAAGGAGATGTAGGTGGCAGAAAACTAATGTAACTGAGGTGACTGTGAGTAGGTTAAGCAAATTTATAGAGTGCACCTATGGGTGCAGCAAATTAGGGAAACGGGAGATCGGCAGAAGAAGAGGAACAGATTCATCTAGTTCAAGATAGAGATTGGTACAAGATGGAAGGGGAGGCTGACAGAGCTGTTGTTGAGATAAAGGGAGGAAATATGGGGGAATGGTGGTCTTCAAGATATTAAGAAGTGATACCTGGCTGTAAAATGTTTTCACTAGGTGCTTAGGACTGAATATAAACTTCCACAACTAGTTTCAAGAAACAAAGCTTAAAATGTTAACCAATATGTAGAATAATGCAGTGACTTGAATCCAATGATTAATGATTGTATTTCTGCTGCAGCTAGGTGACTGTTATCTGTGTTTCAAGAGTAGGCTGATTTCCCTTCCAGAGGAGGAGGAGAAGGTAGCCAAAGAACATCTCTCCATACTCCAGATTGTTAGAGAGAATTAAGGACTCCTAAAGGAAATGGATGGAGGCTTCAGTGGGAAAAGGGGGGTCTGAGATGGAGAAGAGGTTTGCCTCATTGCTAGGAAGATGGAGCATGGAGGAATGCTACATACAGGACAGGGAAAGAAAAGGACAGCTGTACCGCGAAAGCTTAAAAAATTGAGGAGCCTACTGATGAGGAGAAAGCTTGATTTTCTTTTCTTTTTTTTAGAGGGGGGAAGGCAAGGCAATTGGGGTTAAGTGACTTGTCCAAGGTCACACAGCTAGTAAGTGTATCAAGTGCCTGAGGCAGGATTTGTACACAGGCCCTCCTGACTCCAGGGCCAGTGCACTACTCTTTGCACCACCTAGCTGCCCCATAATTTTTTCAGAAGAAGCTACTTGTCCTTCCAATAAACTATGAGATGATTGATCATCCACAAAGAGGCAGAGAAAGAAGAGGTAATTAGTAGCTAGTGTTTCTCTGCTGTGGGATACTGAGGTTGCTTTTTTTTAAACTTGGTAATAGGAAAAGAGACATCTGTGATCTTCTGGGGTGCATGTACCCAAGACATGTCAGAGAACTTCCCAAGGCTTTTTACATGGATGACAACAACCCACTTTTAGTGATCCACATAGGCACAAAGGACATTACCAGAAGGGGTACGAGGACTTGGGCAAAAAAGTGAAGATAGGAGCACAGCTTGTATATTCCCCACTATTGCCTATTGGAAGCAAGATATGTATAATGGAAATTTAATTTGCTAAGTGAAATCTGGCTAAGAAGGTGGTCTCTGAGAATTGGATTTGGATTTCTGGAATACAGAATTGACAGATTCCTGGCAAGAGACAGAAACACACATAAAAAGGTTAGGCAAAAAATAAGAGGAAATAGGAGTCCAAAAGTAAATTTGACCTCCTAGGTATCACTGAGATTTAGTGGGATGATAGCCAAAGGTACTATTTTCTACTGGTTTCTCTCCTACATGTTTTTTACCTTTCTTCCTCTGTATCTTTTCTGGATCATTATACATACCATGGCCCCTAATTTTGAGTGCTCCTCAAGTTTCCTAGGCTCTCTGTCTATTGGTTTTCTGCAGATGACTCCCAGATCCATAATCCAGCCGCCACCACTGTCCTGAGCTTCAGTCCCACATCACCAATTGTCTGTTTGATATCTCAAATTGAGTGTTCTAGAGAAATTTTAAATTAAGCATGTTCAAACCCACTGCTCTTTCAATCTCCCAGGATAATAATTTTAGCATTATTCTTAACTCCATCCCTCTACCGAATATATACATTCGGTTCCCAATCTTGACATTTCTACTTCCACCATATCTTTATATCTAACTTATTCTTTCTACTCATACAGCTTCATCATCCCTCATCGAGTCGCAACAACCTCCTAATTTGTCTCCATGAATCAACTTTCTCCTCATTCTAGTCCATTCTATAGCCTGCTAAAGTAATTTTTCTTACACACAGATCTGACTATGTGACTCCATTACTCAATCAGTTACTGTGATTTCCTATTGCCTCTAGGATAAAATACCAACTCCTCTGTTTAGAATTTAAAGCCCTAAACAATCTGGTTCTCACTTTCCAGTTTCACTGGACTTTGCTTCCCCTTCTGCATGCTGTTATCTAGTCGAACTGGCCTTCTCTCGATCTTCATGCACAACACTACTCTTGCACTCCATGCTTTTGCACTATCACTCACGCCTGAAATGTACTCCTCTTGACCTCAGCCTCATTAAGTTTTCTTCCTTCAGTGCCATCTTCTACGTGAAGTTTTTCCTGATCCTTTCAACTGCTAGTATCTTCCCTTTCAAGCTATTTTGCATTTAACTACTTTGCATGTGTATCTGTTTGTATGTATGCATATATGTATGTGTACTTATATTGCAAAAATTTTTCTATATACTTGTTATCTTCCCCCATTTGAATGGAAGCATATCGAGAGTAAGAGTTGTTTCATTCTTTTTATACTTGTATCTCTAGGGACTAGAAAGGTATCTGGCACACAGTAGGTACTTAATAAATATTGTTTGCCCATGTCTCTGGATGAATTTAACTTATGCAACAAAAACAGCATAGATAAAATGGGGTGGGGTAGCATTGTGTATTAAGAAGATGTGTTAATTTAAGAAAATCTAGGAACCAAAGTGGGGAAATCATGATGGAGAAAGGATGGAGAAATAGACCCCTTAACAGAAAGAACAAAAATTGATAGGAGTTTGAGAAACAGATCACAAATCTGGTACAGAAGCATTATACAGAAGTGAGAAGTGACTGCCATCATCAAGACATCTACTGGATCTCTCTCTCTGTCTCTGTCTCTGCCTGTCTCTGTCTTTGTCTCTGTCTCTCTGTTCTGTCTCTGTGTCTCTGTCTCTTTATGTATCTCTTTGTCTCTCTCTGTGTCTGTCTCTCCCAAAAGTAGAGTAACTTTTAACTCCTTTATTTGCCTTAGTGATAATTCCATCTTCAAAAGCTGAAGGAACAAACAAGACAAAATTCCACTCCAAATCTTATTCTCATTAATAAGGAGGGACTGGTTCTGCAAGCAGAAATGATGGTAACTTTGGAATAAGTGACCCCTACATTTTATAGTTTGCTATAGAGGAAAGAAAATCTGGGCATTCTTACCAGCGACCTAGAGTTTGGGAAAGCAACATTCAACAGGAGTGATAAAACTCTGCCTGTACACCTAAGATCTCAGGTTTCTTGTTCAGGATTTGATAACTTTTACAGATTCCTCTGATAGTATTATTTATACCATTTGAATACTCAGAATTGGGTTGTAGCCACCCAGTTTGACTTGGTAAGTTCTCAGACTCCCTGGATTCATGCCCTGATTAGACAACAGATCTCTATTGTTACTATTATATTAACAAATAACACCATATTAGCCTTAAGTACTTCTCAGCAAGGAATAACACTCAGCCCTTCCTTCTTCCAATAAGCGTTATTAGATGTCAACTTAGATAACACCTAGGATCAATGTCACTATTCTTTGAGGGACAAGCAGTTGCCCTCATTTCCAGGAAACTCTCCATATAAGCTACTCAGTTCCAAGTATTCAGTGGTTCTTTATCTTCCTTTATCTCCTCCATATGACATTCTAAATATGAGACTGAAGTTACATTCCACTCTGCCCCTTCAGATTCCTTTTCTTCTTTGTTTTTACATTGCAACGCTTTGTTGTTTCTTTAAAGGAGAATTGTACCCCTCTGATAAAGTATAGAGGCAATCTTTGACCTCCTTTACGTATTACTGTTTGAATGTTTAAAATATTTTCACGCTTTCTTTTTATGTTTATTGTCATGTAAGATATCTAGCTCTTTTTGGAGGAAAGTTGAGAAAAACATGAGTGATAACATAGCACCAAAATGTGTACTGCTAATGCAGTTAATGGAGCTGGTAGAATTATATTATGTAGAATAATAACATTTAATTCACTAATGTTAAATTTTGCATAAATGATATATCTAAAATAATTTTTAAGAGCTAGAAGTGACCTTGAAAATCACATTGTGTAACCGTTCCCCCTGTCTCCACCCTGTCCGCCATGGCACACTTCTACCATCTTGCAGATGAGGAATGTAAAGCCTAGATAATGTAAGTGATTTACTAAATGTACAGTTACTAGTTAATAATAGAGCTAGAGCTAGAAACTAGATATCCCACGTCCTAAGCCAGGGTTATTATCATTACATATTTCATTGGATATGGAGATAGATATTACTCTCCCTATTTTTCTAATGAAGCAACCGAGGCCCAGGAAGGTTAAATAATTTGCTGACAGTCACATAGCTGAATCAACCAACCAATCAATAAGCATTTATTAAGCACCTACTATGTACTGGGCACTGTCTTTGACAATGGGGATGCAAAGATATAAATAAAATAATCCCTGCTCTCAAGGAGCTAGCATTCTATTAGGAGAGAGAGATGACATGAACATAAGCATGTTCAAAATCTATACAAAATAAATATAAGAGAATGTGGGGAAGGTGGGCACTAGGAGATTGGGGGATCTGGAAAAGCTTCATGTCACCTTTAGTGCTTGAGAAAGAAGCAAGGGATTCTAAGAGGCAGAGTAAGGGAAGAGTTATCTCTTAGTTTTAAGACCAGTGTGTCTTCCCTTCATCATAATGCCTCTCAGAAAATAAGTTATTAGAAAATATGATGTTTTAGGTGAAATAAAAAGTAGAAGAATGGGAGAATGGAAGCAAAGATTCATTGTTAGTAGCTTTTTACATTCCATGGAGGCAATTTGTTATATGGGCATTACAACAGCAGATTTGTTGTACGGGTGTTACAATAGCAGCTAGATTGAGTTAAAGTCTTTAATCACTAATGGTAACATATTTCTATAAAATTTTACGTTCATAAGAATCATCCTTGTTTTGTTATTGAGGAAGCTAAAGTACAGAGAGGTCAATTAGCCTTCTCAAAGTCAGAGAACTTCTAATTAATGTCAGAAAATGTGTGGTTTCCTAATCCAATGGATTTTCTATTTATATGAGCCCTGACATGTAATGTAGCAAATGGTATGCAATGGAGCATATACAAAGTAGGGATATAAACACACCCATGAAATCACATACCTCATACCTCTCATCTCATCTTGTGAGACACTGAGTTTGGCTTTCTCACTCCAAACCTGATCTCAACTGAGCAGATTTCAAGAGATGGGCCACCACCACATAGTTACATTCAAACTATTTCAAAGACTGAGGAATAATATGTTTCCCCTATTCATCACTCTAACTCTTGAGCCCCCATCCAATGTGTTTTCTAGCTACATAACCAGCCAGTCACAAAGTAATGCATCCAGCCAGTGTGTAAGATTTACACAACCAGCCATGAGCCATAATGGCTTTTAGATCTTAAAGCTCAGCATTTAGTAATTTATTTAGTAATTTAGTATCTATTTAGTAATGAGGTAAATGAAATAATGTTGTAGATGCTAATATATTAAAGCAAATACACAAATAATTTTTAAAAGTCACAATAAAGATAAAAACCCAGATTATACTCCCCCATCAATGCATTCAATGCAGATGGATATTTAGCAGAGAAGTACACATGCAAACTAACTGATGTCATCATGTTTTGTAGCTCTGGAGTGTCCATCACAAGAGTCTTTTTTTTGGTGTCTTTGAAACTGTTTCTTTACCCTCACATTTTTCTAATTTTTATTAAATTGAGTTATCACTCCACAAAGTTAACAAAGAGATCTGAGTCCTCAAATCTATGCCATAGATCACTTTCCTTTAGAAGCTGTCAAAATCCAACCAAAAAACTGTTTCTTCATACATGTATTTTACAATGATATATTAAAACAATGTTTTTATATTCACATTAGGTATTAAAATGTTCATTGATAATATTGGCAATATCTTTCATCATTTGTTGGGGGAAATCTCTTCCTTTACACAAAAACACTTTTCTTCCCTTTTTGTCATTAACTATTCCTTAAGAAAAGGACCTTTGAGTACCTTACATAGCATCAGTGAACTAGTAAGGGTCAGAACCAGGATATGTACTTAAGTGATCTGACTCTAAGCCTGGTACTTTCCGTGAGAGCTATACCATGGAAAGAAATTTAGTTGTAGTTTGACCCTTAGCTGAATGAATGAAGTTGCTAGAAAAACACTACTTAGATTCTTCCTAATCCTATGAACATTCTTGTATTAAGTTATATTTGCTTATTCTTTAGGGTGCCACAAAAAATAGTCTTTTAACTGCTAAAGAGGAAGAAGAAAGTAAGGCAGTGTTTTGTGAATTTCTTGTTGTTTGATGATAAAGCAGCTGTTCTTTTTTTTGGTGGATGTATACTACTACACTATTAGCTTATGAACATATTGGTAGAATTTCGGTTTCAGACATTTCTTTATCTTAACAACAGTAACCACACAATGATTTGTTCTTTTCTCAAGTTCTATTTCTACCTATGCCCTGACAGTCATATTTAATCACCAGGCGCCATTGCTAGCCACTCATCTGATCCTATTTCCAATAATAACTGGATTCTAAGAAATCACATACCCTTCTTAGCAATTGCTTACTACACTCAACACCAGAAGGCATTCTATCATTCCCAGAGGGTAGGAGAGCTCTTTCACCCAATTTTATCACTTTCTGGATGACTGTGCTCACCTTGGTAGCATATGGGCTATGGTTAATCTGTATTTGCTCAACCAGAAAAGCTCTGAGCCTCCATCTCAATGGGAAAACTTGCCTCCTCCCTGAATCTTCTATATTCTATTGAACCTTAATCACGTAACCAGACTATTATAGTATCTACTATCTGTGCAAATAGGCAGACATGTTTAACTGTGTTTTTATGTTTAAATGTGTTTTTATTCTTTGAAACATAGTCAGTAAAAGGAATAAAACAAATGACTTTAGATCATTTATGATGCATCTATAGCTTCTTGTGGTCTTTAAGCAATTTACAGTCATAGCTCCAAGGAGTTTTAGAAGCTATATAAAACACAGTCTCAAAATGCTAGTTCACTCATGGCCTCCTGGAGTTGGGGGAGGCGGGTGGTCTGTGTCCAGACTTGGGGTAGGTCTTGGCATATAATACCACTGCTTTTCTGCTCAGGATTCTATCATAGCCAGAAATTTCCAGCCCATTCTCCAATTATTTTCTAGGGCATAGTTCGTAAGATGAGCTATGTAGAACTCTGCCAGCTCTTCTTGGTTATTCTGTACCTCTGTTACCTTCAACTGCCCCCTCTCTTAGTATGCAAGTTTGACCTATTCATGAACAAAATCTATTTTGTTCCTATCAACTTAGTTTAGTTATTGCCCACTGAGGGGCGGGGGCTAAAGAATGATAGAGTTACTTTACATGTGCATTTATTTATATAGCTTCCATAACATCTTGACATTTGTCCCAGTTTTTCTGGCAAATGGACCAGTAAGCAGGATTCAATTGGAAAACAAAAAAAAAACCACCTCCAAACAGCAGGCAATATTTATTAAACTTCTAGTTATAGCATCACCCGTATCATTAGTAGGTACCTTACTGAACCAATTCCTATTAAGACCCAGCCTAATGAATCCCCACTAAGAGAGACTGACTGAGCAGATTGGTTTGGTTATATCTCAATGTTCACAATTTGCCCTGAGCTTTCAATTTTTAGGCCTCAATACCCACATTGGGTGTCTTACTTGCAAATATCTAGCTTTGTGTCTTATATGTGTTTGTTCAACCTGGACCTATTGGTTGTTTAGCACCAGAAACTAATCAAGGAAATGGACACAGTTGGCATGTTCTTTCTGATATTTGCTTTATGGTGCTGTCTATTAGGAATTGTTGACCAAACACTATTGGTTGCCTTCTGCCTTTTATGATTCATTAAATATGCTCTCTCTCTCTCTCTCTCTCTCTCTCTCTCTCTCTCTCTCTCTCTCTCACCTCTCTCTCTCTCCCTCCCTCCCTCTCTCTCTCTTCCTCCCTTTCTCTCTCTCCCTCTCCCTATCTTCTATCTCTCTTTTTATAGTGCTTATTGCAGTAAGTAGAGAATTCACAGTAGAGAATACTAAACTGCTACATTTTAAATAAAAAGCAATTTTCTTAGGCTATGTTTCCTACCAAAGTCTTATCTATAGTGTTCTTGCTTTGGCAGAGTCTTCACTACTATTCTTTCCAACCAAATGTCTCAATATCATTCTTTGGATGGGAAGGTAAAATCCAGAGCACACAAATTCATCACTCAAGATACAGTTCCATTGTGTCAGAAATATGGATGGTTTCATTGATAAAGCTCTCAGAGCTATATACAACCAAATTATTCTTCCTTTGCATGGTGGTTTCTATAAGTCCAGAGGTTAATTTATTACAGAGAAATGCATCTATAAAAGGGGGTTTGTTTTACATGGACTAAGTGGATCTGGAAACTAGTTATCAGAGATATTTCTGACAGAAAGCCATAAAGTGTAAGTGTAACACATTAATGCAGTAGGCTAAGTTTCCTAATGATCTATAAATAAAAAGAAAAACATGTCTTATGGGCATTGGTGAGTTATAGTTGCCATTACAGATGATAGCACAAAATGGGAGGAAAGGGAGTATTTCTCCTTTAAAAAGTTTTAGAAAAAGGAAAGGTGACTCCCTTTCTTATGTGGACATTTTCCTTATGAAAAATATGAAAAAATAAAGATGGAATATGAACATGATTGCCCCTCACAGATTTCAACATTTTCTGAGGTAGTTCTGTTCTTTGCTCATGAGTCTCTTCACAGAAAAACATTCAAGCTCTAATTTTCAAATGTGAGTGGACAAATTATTAGAGTGTCACATACAAAGGGTTTTCAGTCTTTTAGTTTGCACTACTTCATGCTTTATGACTATGTCTATACAAGGTCCCATTAGCAAAAACTCTATGCACTTGCACTACTACACTTTTTTGTGATCCACAAAATATCTACATTCAAAAGTCCTTGTACAGTGGAGAGAGTGCTGATTTAGGCATCAAAAGACCTGGGTTTCAGTCCTGGCTCTGCCACTTACTACCAATATAGTCATGGACAAGTCATAACCTCTCTGGGTCCCAGTTTCCTCATTTGTAAAATGAAGGGATTGGATTAGATGATCTCTAAAGTCCTTTCCAGTTCTTTGGTTTTGTTTTTAGAAAAAAAAAATATTTTAATCAGCAAAATCTACCTTCTCACATCAATCCAAAATCCATTACTAACATGTATAGCCAATTTAAAAAAAATTCCCCATTGGCCATGTCCAAAAATATATTTGTCTAATTCTTCATTGTTAGTCCTTTACCTTTTTATTGGGAAGTAGGTAGCATGCTTTGTCATCATTAGTCCTCTGGAATTTGGGTTGATCATTATGCTAATAAGAGTTCAGCATAATAGTAATCCATCACATTTATATCCTAAAATTTGATTATCCATTCCCCATTTTATGGACATTCCCACAGATTCCCATTCTCTGACACCTCAAACAAAAAGTTATAAGTAATTTTTGTACATCCTTAGAGTTTATTTTGCTTTTGACTACTAATCCTTTCTTTAATCTATTCTCCTTCTAATTCCTCCTCCTCCCTTCTCTCCTTTCTTTCCTATTTTCCTCTTGAGTGAAGTGTATTTCTGTACAGAACCATATGTGCATATTCTTCTTTCTCTTGATCATTTCAGATGAAAGTGGGTTCAAGTGTCAGCCCATCTCCTCCTCCTTGTTTGTATAGGTGTGTATTTGCACACCTTGATTATGTAAGATAATTTCCATAAATTTCCTTTCCCTTCCCAATCTCCTCAGTATATTCCTCTTCCCTTCTCTTTCCATTCTTCCCTTAAGATCATCAGGACATAACAGAACCACTCCCAGGTTTTATCTGATTGGACTTCCTCTATGTCCCCTGATGATGATAAGGTTCAGAGGGGCTACATGTATCATCTCCACATATTTGAATGTATGTAGTTTATCCTGGTCCCTTATTTAGTCCTTTGTCATTGTTCATTCTTGTTTGCCATTTATGTTTCTCTTAATTCCTGTGTTTGCACTTTAAAATTTCTACAAAGCTCTGATCTTTCCTCAGGAATGCTTGGAAGCCCTCTTCATTAAAGGTGCATTCCCTTTCCTTCCCCCAAACCCCATAACATTATACTCTGTTTTACTGGTTAAGTATTCTTTATTCACTGCTTGTAGTGTTTTTCTTTTACCTGGAAACTGGATTTTGGCTATGATGCTCTGGGGAGTTTTTATTTGGAGGTTTCTTTCAGGAAGTGATTGATGGAGTCTTTCTATTTTGACTTTGTTTTCTGATTCTAAGAGATCTGGGCACTTTTTAAGATTTCTTGAAATAGAATGTCTAGGCCTCCTTTTTGGTGATGTCATTCAGATAGTCCACTAGTTCTTACATTTTTTCTTCTTGATCTGCTTCCCGGGTCTGTTGTTTTTCTCTGTGAGATACCTTATATTTTCTGCTATATATTTTCAGTCTTTTTACTTTATTTTAATATTTATTATTGGGTCATGTAGTCATTGGCTTCTATTTGGTCCATTCTAATTATCAGGAAATTTGTTGTTTGGGCAACATTTTGTACATCTTGTGCCAAGTATTAATTCCCTTTCCAAATCTTTCTTCCATAGTTCTCACTTCTTTTCCATTTTTTTTCTCATGTTCTCTCATTTCATTTACAAAAACATTTTAAACAAAAAACCCTGAACAAAAACTCTTGTTCTTCTTTTCCAGGAATTTTAGTTGAATTTTTTGCTCAAATTAGTCATTGTCTTTTTCTGAGTTTGTGTCTTGAGCTTCCCTATCACCACAATAATTCTTTATGGCAGGAGTCTTTTTTTGTTTGCTTATTCTTCCAGCTACTTCTTTAATTTAGACTTGATGTTAGGACTGGGCTCTGTGACACTTCTAGAGGGAAAGTCTAAGTTAGTTCTGTTGTTGCTTTCTTGGGAGTATTAAATATTGTATCATTCCAGGATATCAAGGATAACTTGGGTATCAGCAAATTTTCAGTGCTCCCAAAGTAATCTGATTCAAGGAAAAAGCCTAATTGCTTCCCCTTGGTCTGAGCTTTGCAAGTTTGAGTAAGAGTAGTCTGCTGCTATACTCAGCCCCTGTCAGCCAGCTGGGTCCTTTCCAGTTCTAAATCAGTGATCCTGATCATATTATGTGATTATCTTATGACTATCCTCTGATAGTCCATTAAAAAATAAATAACATATCCATCTCCCACTTCTTGATACTTCACTCTCCCTGGTTCCTATGACCTTTTTCCACAAGCCACTGGAAATATCAAAGATGAGGCATTGGAGGGCAGAGTGATCCATTAAAAAGAATTTAGAGAGTTTATTGGTTTATGGTACTATTTAGATTTGTAGAAACTTGTCTGCATCAGAGGTCTTCAAAACTCCAGAATGCAGCCTGAGCCAGATTAAAATTGAGATTGGGATAAGATTGAGAAATGTTTAACCAAATAAATTTTAAAAAATGCAATGCAACTTAGATATTATTAATTTGTGGTTTTCTAAGTCAACTTTCTTAGCAGGGTTCCATTTCTATTTGAGTTTAACTCCACGTATCCATATGATAACAGATGACTGTTTAAGTACCTTAAAAATTGTTTTGACTTGTAACGTTAATGGAATGTAAGATCTTCCCCACCCATTAATAGGCCCCATGTGAAGCCCATTAAGGGAAGCTTGCTTGTAGGTAGGCTTTCACACCTTTTGCTAATTTCTAATTAGGCACTGAGTCATGAGGGTTATGATGCCTTCTGGCTCTGAGAAATGTATATATAGTCTGAGTTGGTATTTTGCTTTGGGGGTTCGTTTATGAGAAGGATCTTGTGATTCCCTGGTTGAGACTTTGAGTAGTCACATGTTCAGAGCTCCTGACTGCTCAGATGTAAAGGCTCACTCTATCCAGTCATGTATGTAAAGTGTATAGCAATATTTCTTTGATTGAGGCAGTCAGAGCCCTCTCTGTTGGTCTTTATGCTAATTTCTCTGTTTGTATTTTCTCTCTCTATATTTTCTCTGATATTCAAGGTGCTGACCCCTCCCCTGAACTAGTGAATGTAATTAAAAGTAGGATTGTTAACCCCTTTTTGAGTAGTCTTTCCTAGGAAAGCAGATTAAAAAACCTGTGCTAGCAGGCCATCCTGGGTGTGTCAATATGGTTGCCACTATACTTTATTTATTTGATATTCCTTTGACATATCATTTGTCTCACCTACATAGAAAGTAGACATCACTAATGAATAAGGCCCATGTTAAGTTGGCAAATCTCTTTATGTTGTCTTTTTAAAAACCTAGATCTTACTCTCTTTGGTAATTAGCATAGGAATGAGTTATTTAAGGAAGAAAAAAATGAACAGATCTTGTAATTTGAAGGCATAGTTTTTAAATAAAAGTATCAGTTTGGAGAGGGCAAGCATTGGTAGTCATAAGCAGCGAACCCCCTTCTTCCTACTGCTACAGTTTTAGGCACTTAGAAAATCACATCAACTTTTTCAGGTCACCAGAATATCATTAGGTACCTTGCAAATGTGCTTATTATTGTTGTTGTTTCTTCCATACTTTGTTGCTTTGAGGAATCCATATTCTTCTCAGTGTAATCACTTTCTCTCCCAATTTGCCACACATTCCTTTCATAGTATCTCATCTTACTATGTGATTTCTCTTCATGTTTAGCAGAGCAGAGTAAAGAGAACACTAGATTAGATATGGAGAATCTTGGTCCCCTATAGGGTCTGCTACTTTTACAAGAAGTCACTTCATTTTTTTGATGCTTCATTTTCTTTATCGAAAATCAGAGGGTGAGACTAAGAGGTTTCCAAAGTTCTTCCTGGCTTCAAATCCTATGATCTTCTCTAGACCATTGTAAGCCTTCTTCTGGTTCTCTTTACAACCTTATGGACACAAACATAGCACTTGGGCTGTCCATCTGTTATCCATCTTTTACATACTAAGGCACAAAGAGGTTATGATCTGTGTACCTATAACAGTAAAAACATGTATCTTATCTTTTGATATAAATGCTACCAATATTAAATCTTATATTCCCAATCTTTTCTTTTTTAAACACCACATTTATCAATTATACAGCACTTAGGTGGCTCCATTGAAATCATCCTTGACTTTTGTACTGAAATTTTTTTATGGCAAAACATGCTATCTATCCCCCAGCTCCCCTACCCCTAGGTTTACAGGGTCACATGTGAATTCTGTGCTTAGGCACAAATTTTAAATAATTCCTCTAACAGAAAATATAGAAACAGAAATTTATCCTTCTTAGCTTTTTTTTTGACTTAAAAGATTTGTTAGACAAATAAGTGGAAGCTTCTCCTCTGAAATTTCTATCTCTTTTATAATGTATGGCTATGGATGATAAACACAGCTGAAATATAACTAAAATGAATGTCAAATTCAAGTACTGGTATTTAATTGTGGTGAGCAAAATTTTATTTAGTGGTATTGCATTTCTCTTAAATCCTTAGTGGTCTATAGTTAGTGATATAAATGATATGGGTGTTAAGTATATGATTTCTTAATTAAAATATACAGAAAGTTGTAGTCAATTTTGCTTTTGTGATTGGGAAAGAAATTATGAAATGAAATGTACTGTTCTTGTGGCACACACTTAAACAGGGCAAACAAGTTTAGCTCTCCATAAAGGAGCTGCATTTATAAATTTCAGCATTAAATTCACCACTGCTTTGCTGACTAATAAAATGGAGAATGTGTGCTTTTATAGGTTTATAAAAAGGCAAGCCATAGTTTCATGAAAAATATCTTTCACTGACTGAATACAGGTGGCTACTTGTTTAGACTTTGAAGATGGAAAGGCTTAGTATAGATGACTGAAAAAGGTAATATGGCACAATAAAAAAATCTTCCTTTCTTTGCTCATCAATCCTTTGGGTATTCCATGTCAAATAAATGCTACAACAATTTACAGGAAAAGTACACAGTGGGAGTGCCAACATTAACACTTCTTAGGCTTGGATGCCAGCCAGATGTTTCACACCAATATTTAACATGAACTAAAATGCCTTTTCCATTGGAAGTGTGAGCTGGAGCTCACTTTCCTATATTTGGCAACATGCTTATGTGAAGTATGAAGTCAAATGCCCATGATGCTCTCTTTATTTCAGCCATGATAAATTGTGTTCATTTGTTTAAGTGCATGTGGCAGCTTTAGTGTTCCTACTATAAATTTTGGTTAACGTCTATTGACATGCTGTATTAAACTTAAGAAAAACAAATTACACTTCACCCGTTTTAATTGACTAAATGTGTCAAAAACACAGTAAGTCTAACATGAAGGGTCAGAGCCTCAGACTACACTGTAATGGGTGTCATGGCAGGGATCCAGCTTGTCTTCTACATTTCATTTTTCACTGAGTTTTAGAAGAAGGTATATGTTGAACATTCACTTCCCCTTCACATTTGTACTTCAGAGTTGACTGTCTGCTATGTTACGACTGCATGTGAGTTTCTCCTAGGCTATTTAAAGTTTCCTTCAGATGAAGGTGGCTCTTCTGGTGAATACTGATGTTCTTCTGTAAACATGGCCTTGGAAATGGACTTTGGCATCCGGAGGAATGAATCACTGATTTATGGCACATGCATAGATCACTGTAGTACTCCCTGGCAAAGACCAGCTTCAGAAATCTTGTCTCCACTTCTATGAATAGATGAGCAATGATGTGGTTAGGTGCCAGATTAAACTTGGCACACTCTACACCCCTGGGACTTGATTTGAACTTGCCAGTTTTAATTCATGAGCTCCAAGTTAAAGGCTTTAGATGACTTTTTTTCCTTCTCTTAATATAATGAGCTTGATTCCTGAGCATTAAGTAGTGACAATTAAACTGCATTGTCCTCCCTCTTGCCTTCTGCAACCACACACCTTCTTGAGTTACTCTGTATTTCGGAGTTGTCTCTATTGATGCCTTTTCTCAAAATTAGCCCCATTTAGGCTCCGAATTTATGTCTGGAAAAACTTGGAGCTCAGCAGGTGTTTGTGAAAGTTATGTTTAGTATTGGGGGGAAAATCCCATGAATCCTAAACTTAGGATTTTATTTGGTTTTCATTGCTACCCTGATCAGTCTCATTATTTACTAAACAGTGTTCAAATAAGAACCTGTGAGTTGTACATGGCAATAGCCTATAACTGCCAATATTTGTTCACTTTTGATAAGTTTAGGTGAGGAGTAATTGAGAAGTTTCTTTATCTATAAAGCATATGGGAGGGCTGATGAATCCCTTGCCTGGGCTTGTGTTATTCTTGTTATCCTAATATTTCAATATAATTGTATTCTCATTGACATGGGCACCTTCTTCTGTGATGCTGATCACTGGATATCCTCTGCATCGTTTTGTCCATGAACTCTCATAATTCCATTGCTTGGAGGTGACCGGATTATTTTAAGACCATTACCTCTGCATTCTTTTAACATTAAATGGATATGTGGAACCTGCTGGATATCCATCTGATTGCCTTCATGCTTGTAACATGACTAGTCCACTTTTTAAGAATTCGTTACATATTTTTCTGATGACATCCTTTATACTGATTCTCCTGAATTATTACTCTTTTGTAATGTTCCATGGCCCAATGACATTTGCTATTCATATGACAGTTGCTTTTAGCATGATCTTCAATGTTCATTCTTTAGAGACAACATCAATGGAAGAATATTGTTTTTAAAAGGTGACCTTTGTTTCAAGGAGAAGTTTAGTGTCATTAAAAATACTGGGCAATTTCCCAAAAGCAATCAGCCTCCTTTCCTTCTCCCCTTCAATTCTGGTCTAAGTTCCTTGTCTATTTATAGTGTTTATCTAATTGTACATCTACATAAACATATGTACATCCCTATGTGAGGAATACCTCAGAGATATTGTGTAATTCTTGACCACGGCAATAAATCTAATATTGCAATAAAGCAAATCACATGAATTTTTTGGTTTCCTAGTATATATATAAAAGATATCTTTATGTTATACTGTAATCTATTAAGTATGCAATAGTATTATATCTAAAAATAAGTGTACACACCTAATACTTTATTGCTAAAAATGCTAGCCATCATCTGAGCTTTCAGCAAATTGTAATCTTTTTGCTGGTGGAGGATGTTGGTTTGATGTTGATGGCTGCTGACTGATCAGAGAGGTGGTTGCTGAAGGTTGGCGTGGCTGTGGCAATTTCTTAAAGTGAGAGGACACTGGAGTTTGGTGCATCATCATTACTCTTCTTTTCACTTGAACACTTAGAGGTCATTAATTTGCCTAATTTTAATATGTTGCATCTCAGGGAACAGGCAGGCCTGAGGAGAAGGAGAGAGACAGGGAATGTCTGGTTGGTGGAGCAATCAGAACACACATGACATTTGTCAATTAAGTTCACTGTCTTACATCGGAATATGGGAATGGTTTGTGGTATCCCACAACAATTATAATAGTAACAACAAAGATCACTGATCACAGATCAGTGATATAATAATCAGATGTAATAATAATGAAAGGTTTGAAATATTGTGAGAATTTCTAAAATGACACAGAGACATGATGTGAGCACATGCTGTTGGAAAAAATGGTGCTAATAGACTTGCTTGATGCAGGTTGCCAAAACCTTCAATTTGCAAAAAATCATAATCTTTTCAAAGTTCAATAAAGCAAAATACAATAAAATGAGATGTACCTGTGTATGTATGTATGTATGTATATATATATGTGTATAGACACATGATATATATATGTATATATATTGTGTATATCTATGTATATACCAATAGATGAATTTTATGAGTTGTTGACCCAATTGCATATCTAAGTCAGGACAATAGGCATTCTGCATTCATTTACTTTTCCTTGTATGGATAGTTAGGCCAAACACTTTTGAATAAGTGTTATTTATGAGATTCTGAAATGTTCTGGAGCTTGATACAATAATTAGTGTCCTACATAAACAAGAATAACTAGAAGGTCATATGAGCCATAGTTTGGATTCTTAACTGTTTTTTGTCTGCTGATCAGAAGGTAGGCTTACATTCTATTTGTTGGCAGCTTTTGTGGCTGCCAATGGAAGAACATTCTTATTGTGCTATTTTGCAAATGTTGTGGTGACTCCTGCCAGGTCACACAGATGTGCCTTGTACTAGGATATAGCCTTTGAGCCCAGATAGAAAGAAATATTCTCTGGCCTCTCTCAATTAATTCTTCCCATGAGATATAAATTTGTGGAAGGATGTCTCCATGGTGGCTTAGAGAAGGGGAGAATTGAGTTGTAAGAATGACATAGCCTTCCTGAAACAAAATCCTGAGTTCGCTTTCACTCTGGAGCCATTCTTCTTTAGATCTGTTTTCTGGTTTCCTGTCTCTTAGAGAATCGCCTCATTTTTGAACTGAATGAAACCTTAGAAATAAATCATCTAGTCTAATCCTTTATTTATACATGAGAAAACTCAGAACAAGAGCAGTGAAGTAACTTGCCCAAAGCCAAACAGTAACAAAACAAAGTATGGAACCCAGGTCTCCTAATCTCAGAGTCTCCTAGAGTGTAGGTCTGACTATGTTGTTGTCCCTATTCCATACTCAGTAAACTTTCAGTGGTTCTATGTTATCTCTGGTATCAAATATAAACTCCTGTGTTTGGTATCCAAAGCTTTTTATAACCCACTTTCTTTTTTCCCTTAATAGTATTTAATTTTTTCCCAATTACATGTAAATCCAGCTTTCAACATTCATTTTCGTGAAATGAGTTGGAAACTTTTCTCCTTCCCTTCCTCCTTCTTCTCCCCTCTCCCCAAGACATGCATTCTCTCTCCTATTAGAATGTAAGCCCCTTGAGAGCAGAGACTGTCTTACTTTTCTATTTACATTTCTAGCTCTTAGCACAGTTCTATGCACCCTAAGTGCTGAATAAATGCTTCATTCATTCATTGATGTCTTGAAAACTCTTCCTCCTTCCTTTTGTCTCAGTATCTCTAGTCACCTTCAAGACTCAGTCCAAATGCCACCTTCTGCTGGTGCTCCTAGTTTCTAGTGATTTTCCCTCATGTGCTGTCACATGTTGTCACTCCCATTAGAATGAAAGTTCCTGAGGGCAACTCCTGCTTTTGCTTATTTTTTGCATTTCTGGCACAGCTTTGTACCTGGAACATAGTAAACACTGTATAAAGGTTTTTTGATTGATTGATTTCCAATATGCCATGCTGAACACTAATAAAAACACTGATGAAAAGATAGCTCTGGCTATCTTTTCTTTTTCAAGGCTACTATTTAAAAATTTTCAAGAAGGGAGAAAATCGCTTACAAGGGAGTTTTAGTATAAGTTATTCTAAACAAACATTATGCTTTATTTTTATAGATTCTTTTTAAAAAGTTGCAAGTTCCTGTCATTATCTTCTTATTATCACCTGCCTCCTGCTCCACAATGCGGGGTAGATGGAATTGGGTAGATGGACTCATCTTAATGCTTTTTATCCCTGTTTTATTTACTCCCTATTTGCACTCTATTTGCTGGTTCATTGGGTTTGAATCTTTATATCAACCATTTACACGTTCTCCACATGAAATGTAAGTGAGGAGAAAAAGCTGGATGAAATTAAGCCTTTTGAAGTTGAAAGTTTCCTTGGGAAAGGAATACCAAGTGATTAAATAAAAAGGATAGATACCATGATTCTTTTTATAGTGGCAGAGGGGAAGGTCATGTAAGGATCTGAGATTGGAAGACATAACGGATTAGGACTCTGTCTACCAAATGCCAGAACTACTAGATGAAATGGCAAACATTCATTCAGTCAAGGAGTTTTATCTACATACTGCCTCGTGAATGACATGGCTAATATTTTTTCCGTGAATTGACAGATATTTTTGAATGACTTTATTCAATAGACCAATTATTTTATTGTATAGATAAGACAGACATACCCTTCACATTTATAGGTAAAAGTAGTTGGAGTAAAGAATGAAGCAAATGTAAAACTGGAAGGCCGAAGAATGCAAATGCTTTTCTTTTGGATTGTGGAACATATGCACTAATGCATACCTTCAACTAATACTAAATTAGAAGACTGTGAGATTTTTAGAGTTAAGAATCATCTACTCCAGTTCAAACAAACAGACTTTGTTTTAAGTTCCTACTTAAGTTCCTACATGCAAAACACTGTGCTAAATACTGATGATGAAAAGATTAAAATGACAGTCTCTGCCCTCAAAAATTAACAGACATACATTTGTGAAGTGCTTAGCACAGTGTCTGGCACATAGTAGGCATTTAATAAATGTTTTCTCCTCCTCTTCCTTCCCTTCCATCCCCTTGCCTCTCTCCCCCTTCCCTTCTTTAGCAGATTCTACTATGCTGGAAAGGCCTTAGGTACAGGCTCAGCAATAGATTATTATTATAATCAGATCATCACCAGAAGGCTGGTCATTTCAAAATAATTTCTTTGGATCTGTTTCTTTGAAACATAGAAAATACACAATGGTCCTTAGCCTTGTGCTACCACCTTTCACTTAGGCAGTTACTGTGACAAAGTGGTAGGAAAGGGGGACAGAGAGTGTTAATAATAGTTTTTAGGCCATTTAGAAGCATTAACTTAACTGTCACTCTAAAAGTAGCAACCTTGTCCAGTGACCAATGAGTAGATATGCTTCTGGAGGAATTGAATCATAACAGTAAACATGCTGTTGCTATAAAGGAACCCAAAATATAGAAGGAAGATACAAGTCACTGGAAAAGTAGCCCATTGATCTCCCTTGGGGAAGCAATTAAAGGAGTTGATTTGATTATTCATTCTATGGCAACAAGAAGGATCATTTCATGGGATACTTGACCTTCTCATATTGCAATGCTCCTAATAAGCATTTGCAGAAAAAAGAGCCCATGAAGATAATTGCAAATTATTTACCAACACTTGTTAGAGAGAGTGAAGAGGTAGAGGTTTTACTGCAGGGATGTGTTCGAGCCAAATCAAGCTGATTCTCTAGTCAATTGCTAAATATTCAGTGTGAGCACTTCTCAGAATCAGCAAGTGCTACAAATCTGGGCTAGATTTATTATTTTGTTAATTTCTGGACTTAAGAAAGTGATAGAGAAAATGTTTAAAACGCATATTAAGCTTAAAAGTGTGTTATGTGAGTATCATCATCATCATTTTTTGAGAACTGTTTATTAAATGTTTACCAGCATACCTCTAGGGTTGAAAAATAAAGTCTCAGAAGAATTAAAGTTGTCAATCATGGAGAGGTCTTGAAGAGGTGCATGGTGGGCATGTGTACCTTGCAAGGTATTTCCAAGGAAGAATAACATGAGAGAAGGGCTATAAAAGGATGTCACTACAGAGATTTAGGGCTAGAAAAAAGAGATAGTATGGTCGCATTGGGAAAGCAAGTGATAATAGTGGATACTTGGCATACTTCAATAGTAGTGACAAAATGTCAAAAGGTCTACATGAGGGCCCTACATGAGGACCACCTTATGGAGAGATAAAGGAGGACATAGAAAAGAGTTGCACAAGATGAGAAGGTGTGATTGGGTTGTGGTTAGCATGATTGGAGTGAATACCAACCCTCACAGGTGCATCAAAATATTAAAGTCTTCACAGGACTTCCTTCCTTATACTGAAGAAATGATTTACTTGGTCAATTCAGTTAAGCAGAAAAAGACACAGTCAATGAAAAGATTGATCTAGAATCTCCTGCAGAAATAATCTTTTATAAAGCATAAAATAATACATTTAAATGTCTTTGTGTTTATTTGTGCCTCTCATTTATTGTTATTATAAACATGAATTGGGATAGCTTAATATCTAATTTTAGGCAACTCGATAGTGCAGTAGATAGAATGCTGGACCTGGAGTAAGGAAGAACCAAATTCAAATTTGGCCTCAAACACTTAATAGCCGTGTGACCTTGGGCAAGTCATTAACCCTGTTTTCCTCAGTTTCCTCATCTCTAAAATGAGCAGGAGAAGGAAATGGCAACCACTCCAGTATCTTGCCATGAAAACCCCAAATGGGGTAATGAAGAGTCAGATGCAACTGTACAACAACAATAAATATCTTATTTCTTGAGAAGTACAGAACACCTAGTATAGAGAAACCCATAAAGTATTTGATATATCATGGATTAATTTATAAATGGATTTGTTCTCTGATGTATTATGAATCTCTTTCACTAAAACATGGAAAAAGTATAATAGTAATAGTTGCTACTTATATAGTACATTAAAATTTGCAAAAAAATTATATATATTATTTAATTTGAGCTTCACAACAGCTAAAGATATTGTTTTAATTTGGTCCTGTGGTTTCACTGATGTCAGGAACTCTCAATAAGAAAAGTCTAACTAGAAGTAGAGATCTACAACTAATTTATGGTCTTAGAAAATTGTCTGAGACCCTGAGAAGTTAGGTGATTTCCCAGAGTCACACAGCCAGTATGTGTCAGAAGCAAAAATTCTGGCCTTCCTGACTCCTAGACTGGTTTGTTATCCTTACCACATTGACTCTCTTCCTTATTTCACAGACAAGGAGAATGAGGCTTCGCATAGTTAAGTGACTTGCCCCTGTTGTACAGAATGGCCCAAAAGTGCTAGTGTGGTGTTAAGCTTTAAGAGCTAAAGACTTTTAGGACAACCTTTGT
Source organism: Trichosurus vulpecula (assembly GCF_011100635.1). Lineage (NCBI taxonomy): Eukaryota > Metazoa > Chordata > Mammalia > Diprotodontia > Phalangeridae > Trichosurus > Trichosurus vulpecula. The sequence continues at coordinate 14,082,290 of NC_050578.1, forward strand.
AGCTAGTCAATACCACAAATGATATTCAAAGCCAGATCTTTCTAACTTCAAATCCAGTGCTCTGTCTACAACAACCCACTGTCTCTCTGACATTAAGGGTAAAAAAATTGTGATCTATTTTATTTATTTCAAACCAATCCATCTAGTTGAAAAACTATGACAAATTGTAAAAATTGATGTGCCTTGTAGAATTAACTGCAGTACTGAATATTGCTACTGTTAATATCTTAGCATAGTAAAATAGTCAATCTTCTACACGATGTTTAAGAACTCAATTCCCAATGGCCATTCATAATAAATACCTTGCATAGCGCCTGTCTTTGTCATGAGGTAACAGAGTTTAGAGTTTCCCCATGGTTTTTTGGAATTATCCCTCACTTGAAGTTTTTCGAATTATACATTGATGTCTTATCACCATCCACTACTCCACAATGTTACAAAACAACAACAACTGTTAGCATTTACATAGCACTTTAAGTTTTGCCCAGTGTATGTACATGTGTTATCTTATTTGATCCTGTTATCCATCTCTGCCCATCACACTTCATCATTCCTTGGGATTCTCAACTGCACTTCATCATATATCATCACTTTTTAGCCTGCTCTGGTCACTCCATCTCACACTTCATCACTCCTTGCATTCTTTGGGGGCTTTCAACTCTGCTACAGAGTTCTGTCCACCACTCTGTCATTTGCAAATTAAATGTAAATCTATCAAACTCCATTATATTCCTTTTTCTCCAAAGATCTCTATCGCAAGCCATTTTTATGTCTGGCAGCCTTGGAACACATCTGTCTAAATTTCTCAGAACCAAAAAGTATGTTTTTAGGGGGCAAAAATCTTAGTTGATGAGACACAATATTGTATTTGGATTTCATGCCTTGACTTACTAGTACTAAGAATGTGGCTACACTCCCTAAATTTTGAGGAGGCTCAGATGTGTTCATTTAAATGAAAGCAACAGAATTTGCTACATATTCTGCCTGTATGATAGATTCTAATCTAGCAGATGGTGGTGGTGGTGGTGGTCTTTTGCTTACAAAGAGGAACAAAGACATTGCAGGTGGATGGCTTGATTTGCTCATAATTGGATGTAAGTGAGACAGAGTTGCACAAAGCTGTCACCTTCAGTGTCTCTTCCAGAGTCATCAAAGTCCACTGGCAAGACAAAAGTCAAGCGACTGGTGATGGCCCAGGATGCAGTGGATGACCTTGGTGTCTTCTATGTCCGACCAAGCTCTAAGCACTCTGAAAGCACCTACTTCAGCAGCTTTTGTGGCCTTTGGAACAAATTATTCTCATCCACCCATTCTGATGGGGAGAGGTCTTTACATGCTCAGGGTAGACATCCTCCTAAGGTACCAACAAGTTTGAGGCCTATTGGTTACCCTCAACCAAGTTTAACATGTCTGTGAGATGGTTTATCAAGGTGTGGAAGCTGCACATGCTACAATTTCTTGGAGCCACAGGTGAAAGTTGGGGGACAGGTGGACACCAAAGGTGGATGAGCAGCTCTGAAAGGGCTCAGCAAGCCCTCTCACCAAAGGTGCTAGCTCTCCCTGAACATACGTCCCAAGCTAGCAGTGAATACTACTCTGATACTACTGGTGAATGGATTGCTTTCATTTTTGTAGGTAAATTAATTTGGAGGCAGGAATTATCAAAGTGGGAGAGAAAAACTAGATTTAGCCCTAGCCTTTCTAATAACTAGCTGTGTGACCTTAAATAAACAAAACCTAGTTTTGGTCTCAGTTTTCACAGCTGTAGAATGAGGATAATAGTAGGAGCTGGTACTTTTAAAAAGGAGTTGTATCTTAAAATGTAACTTTATGAAGAGTCATATCATATATCAGATATATTTAATTAATGTCAGAGAGATTTTACACAATCATCTGTGCTGATTTATGTATTTTTGCTATTTAATGTACACAAGTTAACACAAAACAATAGAAAGACCAACCACTAATTATTTATTGTCTCCAGAATGCCCTTTTATAATGCACATATGGCTTAGGAGCTGAAGGGAGGTCCCTGGGGGTATTCTTGTAGCCCTCTCTCATTAGTATATCAGTACAGCGAGTTTAAATCAGATTAGCTTATTGCCACTTGGGTATGAAGGAAGAGACCATCTTCTTTTTTGTTATTTTATTTTTATACTTTATTTATTTTCAGTTTTCAACATTCATTTCTATAAGTTTTAAATTTTCTCCCCCTTCTTCATGCCTCCTTCCCCAAGACGGCATGCAATCCAATATGGGCTCTACACATACATTCCTATTCAACACATTTTCACATTAGTCATGTTGCATAGAAGAATCATAATGAATGGGAGAAACCATGAGAAAAAAAAAAACAAAGCAAAACAAAACAAAAGAGAAAAGAGTCTGCTTCACTCTGCATTCTGACTCCATAGTTCTTTCTCTGGATGTGGATGGCATTTTCCATCCTGAGTCCTTTAGAAAAGTTTTAGGTCCTTGTATTGCTGAGAAGGGCTAAGTCTATCAAAATCAGTCATAGCACACTGTGGCTGTTACTGTGTACAATGTTCTCCTGGTTCTGCTCACTTCACTCAGTATCAGTTCATATAAGTCTTTCCAAGGTTTTCTGAAGTCTGCCTGCTCATCATTTCTTATAGCACAATAGTATCCCATTACATTCATATACCATAACTTTTTCAGCCATTGCCCAATTGATGGGCATCCCCTCAATTTCTAATTCTTTGCCACCACAAGAAGAGCTATTATAAATATTTTTGTACATGTGTGTCCTTTTCTCATTTTTATGATCTTTTTGGGATACAGCCCTAGAAGCGCTATTGCTGGGTCAAAGAGTATGCACATTTTCTTAGCCTTTTGGGCATAGTTCCAAATTGAAAAGGCTGTCTTCTGAGGAAGAAATATTGAGCAAGAGGAAGTAGAGGTTGAAGAAGAAGAAAGTATGAAGGTAGGGAGCCTTGAGGGGTCAATAACCAAGGAGGAAAGACCTAAGTGGCGCATCTCAAGGAGAGTTTTATGCTTTGGGCATTACAGGGGATGAGGGGGTGAGGCATAAAAGCTTTCTGGGAATCAGTTTGGCCTGATGTTATAAGGAGGGGGGATGAGATGGTCTCTGAGGTCTCTTCCAACTCTAAGTCTATGACCTGCCAGAGTGTGAGCCCCACTGAAACCTGACTTTAACAGAGGATTACTGGAATGCATAATGATGACTCTAAACTCCCTAAATGTGTCTCCCATAGCACCTAGTATAGTGCTGTGCAAACATCAAGAACTTAATAATGAGCTCACATCAACTTGAACAAATTTGAAATAAATTTTGAATTTTTGAAATTTGAATCAAATTTCACACATGAACTCATTTGATTCTCATAATAAACTTTATGAGATGGATAGTGTGAGTTTACAGATGGGGAAACTGAGGTACAGAGAAGTGAGGTGATTTTCTCTGGGGTCACATAGCTGGCGAGTGGCAAAACTAAGACTTGATCACTAATAATTGTAAAGCACAAGTATTATCTTTGTGCATTTCTCCTAAAGTAGAAGGCAAGTTGTCACAGACTTAGAACTTCTTGCACTTACTGAAGTCTTCCTGGGTACCTTCTCCCTTCCCACCCCCCACCCCTTCTACCCCCTACCCCTGCCCAAGTACTAAATCTTGCTATTAATCACATATGTTACAGTTAAATAGGCAGGTGTGTGTGGTCAATTTTTAATTTTGTTTTTATTTTACTCTTTGGTCTGCAGAATTTAAGACTTTGTTTATTCCAAGGATTATGAGAGAGTCCTGCCTTTGGAGTACACCATAAAAATTTACAGAGACAATGCTTTTTTCTTCAGTCAAAACAATGCATTTAATCTATTTTAATGGCAGCATAAAGCTGTAACAGGTTTGAAAGTTCAAGAACTTTGGCATTTGTTGGTGGTGGTTTTTATCTTTAGCCAGAGGCATGAGGATAAAAATATATATGGTTTGCTATACCACAACCCTTGGCTGGTTTGAGAAACTGAGCTCTTAAAATGTAGATTTCAGAGACCCAGGAGAACAAATGCCGAGGAGTATAGAACAAGGTCCCCAAGAGATTGTAGTTGTTTGGTATCCAACCAGACTCATCCATACTTCTGTTAAACAGCAAGATTGGCATGGAAATGAAACTTTCCTGAAAAAGCCAATGAAAAATTCACAATATTAATGTCATCAGATCCTAATGTTAGGAAGGAACTTCAGAGATGACTGAGTCCACTATTCTCATTTTAAGAATGCAGAAACTGAAACCTGAGCATTAAAATGCCTCTGGTTCCATAGTGGCAGAAGCTGAAATGAGGGGCTTTGACATTTTTTGATCTGCACCTGGGATTGTAGGGAATTCTTGATCTGGAAACTGAACACTTTGCCCACTGAAGTAGAAACAACAACTTCTCAATAAGTTTTAGTCTTAGCCTGTGGGCACCAAGAGGTTCAATGACTTTCTCAGGGTCAGACAACTGTTATGTGCCAGACTCAGGAACTGAACCTAGGTCTTTCCCCCCTTATCCACTGTGGTAGGAAAATATTTAAAGCTCTTTTGAGATCTAGTTATGTATGAAGTCATAGCCTTTTAGCTTTTCAAAAAATACATCTAAGATCTGTGGTTTTATTGTGTAGTGGGTACTCATTGAGGAAATTACCTACATCAGTTTAGATCAATAGCTTTTCTATGACTTAAGAAGTTTCCTGAGATACTTAGAGGTTAAGCGACTTGCCCAAAGTCATACAGCTATGTGTGTATTAGATGCAAAACTTGAACCCAAGATGTCCTGGCCCTAAGACCAGTTCTCTATGCACTGAACCATGCTGCCTCTCTTCCTTTCTGTTACAATTGGTAAATTGTAGAACTTAACAGTTCACCTGATGATCTTACCAGAGGAAATAGTTGCCCTAGACACACATGTATTCAACTCATTGGATGATTATATAATCCTCTGATTTACTTCAGTTGTAAGCTAGGGAGCCCTTCAATCAAAGTAACTTTTGTGATTTGGAAAACAAAAACCGGTATCAAGGCCGAAGGAATCATTTGGATCTCCTTCCTTCTTAGGAGAGGCAGGGTGGAGTAGTGAATAGATAGCTATACTTTCAGGAATTTCTGGGTTTGGATCCTACCAATGCAAGCTACTTAATCTGTCTGAGTCTTCAGGCAATTCTCTAAGATCACACATTATCAGGAAGTTAGTGTCAATTTAAAACCAATTGTGATGGAGGGAGGAAGAGTCAAGGTAGTGGAGTGGAAAGCACTCAGCTGAGCTCTCCCAAACTCCCCTCCAAACAACTCTAAAATGACACCTCAAATTGAATTCTGGAGTGTTAAAACCAACAAAAGGTCAGGTGAAATAATTTTCCAGCCCAAGAAACTTAGGAAGTTGGCAGGAAAGGCCTGTCTCACCAGGGTGATGGTGGCACCTGGAGCACAGTGTAGACTGAGACTGGGCAGTGCGGGCATTTGTGTCACCAGCAGGGGGTGTTGGAGGTGGCTGCATTGGTTGCAGCAGTTTCTGGAGCTCTCTGCCAGCTGCTGGAGTGACATAAAGAGATTACAGGGCACCCTTTGCTGGAGCTGCATTCAGGAACCTGGTGCATTGCCCATGCACAGTTCCAGGTCACCACCCCATGGACAAAAAGATTGATAGCACTTTCAGCCTCAGGGGAGCAAGGGTAAGGTGGTGGTTCCAGGGAGAAAAAAGAGTGTTTGTGGTTGCTCATGGAGGAGTAGAGACTCTGGTCTCAATTCCAAGACAGAGGAATTAGAAAAATCTACTAGCAATTGTCGATTCAGGAGAGCTGGGCACCTGGTCACAGTCCCAGGACCAGAAGGAGTGCTAGTGCTCATGGCTATAGAGTAACAAGGTCCCTTCCTGGATAAAGACCAGAGCACAGACCAGGAGATCAGTGTCCATGCCTCTCCTTAGATCATACCACCTTGAAAACACTAATAACCTACAATCTCCCAGAGTTAGCTCTGAAAATACTAGCCAGAAATGCCTGAAGCATGGTACAGTGCCCCTTCCACACCTGAAACAGAGTTCAACTTTAACATAAAGTTCAAAGTCAAGGAATAGGCTGGAAAAAAATAAAGCAAACAACAATAAAAGAACCTGACCATAACAAGTTATTGTGGTGATAGAGAAGATCAAGACATAAACCCAGAAGATAATGATGTGAAAGCATCTATAAGCAAAACCTCCAAAAATGTGAATTGATCACAGGCCCAAAAAGAATTCCTGGAAGAGCTTAAAAAGGATTTTAAAAATCAAATAAGAGAGATAGAGGAAAAATTGGGAAAAGAAATGAGAGTGATGCAAGAAAAATATAAAAATCAAGTCAACAGCTTGGTTAAAGCAGCACAAAAAATTACTGAAGAAGGTAACACCTTAAAAAACAGAATTGACCAAATGGTAAAAGAGGCACAAAAATCCCCTTAAGAGGTCTTAAACATCAATTGGAATGGCCATTATTTAAAAAAATATGGATTTTCAGATGAAGAACTAGACCAAGACCATACAATCCTTTTATTTAGAGCTTAAACCACCAAATTATATAAGCAATCACCACAATTGTGTGGAGTTATTGGTGGAGGGGTACTTCAAAAGATCTTTTTTCCATTTTTAATAGGAAAAACACCATTCCTTTCCCACTGATGTCCAAAGTGGGACTCCTTCATGCTCGGTGACATCCACAAAGGAAGCATCTACTACCCACTTTAGCCTTTTAAAATTCTATATAGAAATGGTCTTAAACAGTAAAATAATAACAAAAATCAATATTTGCATCTGAGTTCATGTATAAATTAAATGAGAATTCGTCCAGCATCAAGGTCGCAAATCATCTGGCCTCAATGCCACCAATAATAAGAAATCACAATCAGCTGAGTTCTGCCTTGTTGAGAGATCCCCAAATCCTCTTGTCAAGAAAGGAGGTCACATATATAACTGTTTCACTTTACTTTCAGTGTCTCTGGCTCAGGTTCAGTGACATAAAACTGTCCTTTGTCCTAAACTTTGATAGACTCGACAGACCAAGACAAATGGTTTCCTCCAAATCTAAGGCTGAACTCTCTAGTTGGCTTTGAAAATTTAATGAAATTCAATTTCATTTCAAATCACTACAAAATTATAAGCTGTTATACATTGAAGAAATGTTCTCATGGGAAATGAGCACAAACCTGTAACACTGTCAATAATTCTTTTCACCACTGACTTCATAATCAGAATTTACTGTTGAAGGATTTGAAGATATTTTAATATAAAATTTCAGCAAAGTATTTAAAAGCACTATGCCATTTCCCAAAGGCAACCTGCCCTGCTTTTTTAAACTTCAGAATTCAATTCTGGATTTAGTTCTCCATCCTCTGTGTTTGTCCAAAATATATGGACTGAAAGACCAGCTTCATAGGTTATTCATACAATTGCATGTCATAGTAATAAACATTCTTCATCCACTTGATATTTCCTGTGTGAAGAGGTAGGCCAAATGCTTTGGAGTGATTATAAATTGTGTTTAGAGGCTCTGCAGTGTTCTGAGAGCTTATGTACTCATCCCTTTAAACAAGAGTACTTCAAGTATCATCTAAAAGAAATCTCTCTTGTATATGGACTCTGTGCTAGACATCTTCCATGACAGCACCAAACACACACCTTCCTGTCTTACGGTTTATCCAACAGAGACAATCAGAGGGTCATTGACTATAAATTTACCTCTCTATCCCTACCACTCTTTCACTTATTTTCATTCTCTGTCTGTCTACTGACTCCTTCCCTGCTGCCTATGAACACACCCATGTCTCTGCTGCCCTCAGAAAGCCCTCACTTGATCCTTCCATCCCTGCCATTATCTTAGATCCCTTCTGCCCTTTGCAGCTTAGTTCTTTGCAAAGGCAATCTACAGTAAGTGCCTTCACTTTTTCTCTTCTCATTTTCTTCTTAACTTATTATAATCTATCTTCCAAGCTCATCATCTTACTGAAAGGCAATCTACAGTAAGTGCCTTCACTTTTTCTCTTCTCATTTTCTTCTTAACTTATTATAATCTATCTTCCAAGCTCATCATTTTACTGAAACTGCTCTCTCCAGAGTGATCAATGATATTTTAGTTGCCAAATACAATGGCCCTTTCTCTCTCCTCATTCTCCTCAACCTCTCTTCAGCCTTTGCCACTGTTCATAGCCCTCTTCTCCTTGGTATATTTTTCTCTCTAGTTTTCAGAATACTTCTTTCTCCTGGTTCTCCTCCTACCTATTAGACTACTCCTTCTCAGTCTCTTTTGATGGATTCTCATTTCAGATTATGCTCTTTAAGCATAGGTGTTCCACAGAGTTCTTTACTTGGCCTTCTTCTCTTTTCCCTCTATACTATTTCACTTGGTGGTCTCATCAACTCCCATGAATTTAATCACCATTTCTGTGCTGATGATTCTCATATCTACCTATCATGCTCTAATTTCTCTGCTGATCTCAATCTCACATCTCCAACTGCCTTTCAGATATCTAGAACTGCATGCCCAGTATATGTTTTAAGCTCAACATGTCCAAAAAGGAACTTATTATCTTTCCCCCTAAACCCTCCTCCCCTCCTAACTTACCTATAACTATAATAAGGGAGAACTTCTGGTGGGGAGAGATACAGGAAAAAACCTAGGCCATGTAAAAACAAATGATAGCAATACAAATCTATTTTATTATTTGGTTTTTTTTTTGAGGGGGGGAGGCAGGGCAATTGGGGTTAAGTGACTTGCCCAAGGTCACACAGCTAGTAAGTGTGTCAAGTGTCTGAGGCCAGATTTGAACTCAGGTCCTCCTGACTCCAGGGCCGGTGCTCTACTCACTGTGCCACCTGGCTGCCCCAATACAAATCTATTTTAAAAAAAAATCAAATCTATATCTTCTTCACCCAGCACAGTCTCTCTTCCCTCCCTCTTGCTCTCCCTCATTTCAGGTTAGGCTGTTCCCCTAACTGAACTGCACTACTGCTAATTTAAAGCATCCCACAGCATGAAAAGAGGTTGGGCAATCCTTCTCTAGCTTACCATTTAATAGACCTTTGTAGTGTCTTAGAGGAAAAATGGGGCTATAAGCTACTAAGTCAGTTGCTTAGAACAGTAGAAGAAAGGAAGCATGGGTGTCATGTTGGGCATACCCACCAGTGATATTGTGCATGTGCATGACCTAATACCTAGGCTACAATAATAGATTAGGTTTATTTTTCATTTTAAGTTTTATAAAATGCATTCCTCATGACACTCTTGTGAGATAGGATGAAATTTCATTTAACAAATGTGGAAGTAAAGAGGTGGAATGACCAGCCACATAGCTAGTAAGTTTCAGTTCTGGGACTTGAACACAAGTCTCCTGATTTCAAGTGTAGCACTTTTAACATCATGTCACACTTCTGTTCTACATGCCCTAAATGAGGAAAATGGATAAATATATAGAATCCACTGTATATGCAAGTTGTACAAAAAAATCAAATTATCCTGTATTGTGACACTCTCCAATTAAATGAAAGAAAATCTCTCTGTGGCTTTTTGACATGTCTTAGTATGTGTGAGATTCCTAAACAATGGGGAGAAAACAGTACACAGTCACTCAGAACTATACAGGAGCACATTGACTATGGCGTTTCAAGACATCATGTGCTCTTTCATTTGAAAGGAGCTCTTTCCTTTCCTTTACATCTCGCAAGATCATTCCACAGAATGTAAGCTCCTTGAATTCAGGCATTGTTTTACTTTTCTTTCTCAGAGCCTGGCACAGGTCTTGGTATGTTGTAGGTGCTTTATAAATGCTTGCGGGTTGACTGATTGAGTTTTTGCATGAAAAAATGATAACACATAGAAGCCCTCAATACAACATATCTATATCCCTCTCCATCCCCCTACCAAGCAGTGAAAAGTGGATCTAAGATAGATTCTAACCAGTTAGATGGTACAGTGCTGGAACTGGAATCAGGAAGACTCATCTTCCAGCATTCCAATTTGGCCTCGGATATTTACTAGTTGTGTTACTTTAGGGAAGTCACTTAGCCCTGTTTGCCTCAGTTTCCCCATCTGTAAAATGAGCTTCAGAAGGAAATGGCAAATCAATGCAGTATCTTTGCCAAGAAAGCCCCAATAGTGTCATGAAGAGTCAGATGTGACTAGAAAAGACTGAACAACAATACACAACAACAACAACCAGTTCCAGGACAAAAGGCATGTGTGCACTGGGCAATAAGTTTTGAAGATTATGCTCTCCTTTTGTGACTGTCCTCTGTAGACTTGGAGGCTTTCAGAGCAACATTTGAGGCTTAACTTGCTACAACATACCTACCTACGGGCTACAGAAAGTAGAGTTTCTTCACAATAAAATATGTGCATTTATAAAAAATATATTAAGACAACTCCCTTCCTGCTTGAAACCAATGATACTATTATAATCCTATGACCTCACTGTGTGTCATAGTCATCTTGGCTCATTCATCCAACCTATCTTTGCTCAAGAACAGCTGAAAGAGAGAAGAGGTCTGACATCCTCTTTAAGCACAAGACAAACAGCTTCAGAGGTCTTGGTTTTGACGTATCTGAAAAAGGAATGGATCATAGTCAATGCTGCTTAGAAATTTAGTTGTCCCACAAAGGAAGAACACCAAGGTTTTATAAGGCCCCTCTTGCCACTCAAAAGTACTTTGTATCTTCATCATGAAAGACTAAAAATTGCCTTATAGATAGTAGAAAACATAGAGAAATTTTTTTTTCCTCCAGCATGAGTTACTTCAGAGTTAATCTTTTTGATAATGACCTTGTGTGTAACAGCCAGGGAACAAAAGGGGGATAAAGGTCTTAGGAGTTATATTGATAAACTATGTGTGGTTCCCAGGACTGGCACAGGATATCTTGTTTAAGCTGTAAAAATATATTAGCATGTCATGTTATCATCATAAATTGTTCTCACACGTAAGGCGGGCCGGGTTCCCGAATCCCAAGGCACATTAGCATTTCTGTTGGCTCTCGCCATCCATCACTGGCTTTGTCACGTATTGCAGGCACACAGTTGGGGCTGCTGAGGTATTAGGATTCTGGAGGTTTTGATACCTGGTGAGTTATTAGCTGTGGGAGACGGACTTGTTGCCAGGCTCTCCTGTGGAGGTCTTTGACAAAAGAAAGCCATGATTTGGATGACTTTTGCTACCTCAGTCTGAACTAATAGAGATTCAGAATGCAGCTTGTCTTTTTAACCCCCTAAATGTTCAGTTCAGGATCATGATGACTAGTAGAGTTTTTGGAAGTTCACCATAATGTCGAGACTTCAGGCATTTTGTCCTGATGGGAGAGCCCTCTAAAGTCTTTGGCAGGTATGCTGACACTTAAGTAGGACCAGCTCCCTGATTTCACAGATGAAAAAAATAACGTTCACAGATATTAAATGATTTGTTCGAGGCTATTTAGTCAGCAAGTGGGAGAGCCAGTTCTGCACCCAGTTCATTATATTTCGTATCGTATATCATTTCATATCATATCATTTAACATCAGTCATGCCATGTCATATCATATAATGTCACATCACATTATATTATATTGTGTTGTGTCGTGTCATCTCATATCATAGTATCATTTACTGGGTGTCCCAAAAATCTGAGTGCAGTTTTAAGCTATTAAAATTTAAAAGCATTAAGACTTTTGGGACATCTTGTTTTTTTGCGCTAGAATGGTCTTTAGATTTCATCAAATCCAATCCTCTCATTTTACAGAAAAGGAGACTAAGTGACTTGGTCAAGATAATGCAGCTGATAAGTGAGGTGTAAGTCTAGGGCTTCCTGATTCCAATACTAGTATTCTACCCAACTATGTCACATGGTCTCAAGACTTAAAATCAAGAATCCATCCCTTCTCTTCCCTTCCCTTCCCGAGCTGTGTGGAAGCTAGGGCTCCAAAGCTCACATCCTCCCAACTTCCTTCCCTATGGGCATACAAAATGAGGTTGAGTATGAACAAAATCGAGAGGACATGTCTATTATTGCCCTCCATTCTCTGGTCCACATTTCTGTGTTGATTATGTACATTTGGCATCAGCAAAAAGCCAAACCAAAACAAAAGTCTCTATTTTAGCCAGGACAAAATTTAATTGCCCTTACATTAAGTCATAGGCTCTCTGAGCAGGCAGAGAAGATATAGGGGTAAGTAGTGGTCCTGGGGTCTCCTCAGTGTTATATGTGTGAGGGGCATAGAGAAAGATGGTAATATAATCTACATGTGCGTTATTCACAGTCTGCTTCCACATTTAAAGACCATGAAAGTTTTCACTTATCCTTAAGAATAACTTCTTTTCTTTCAATAAGCACTTAATTTGACCAAATTTTAAAAATAAAGGCCAAATTTAGTCTAACTGTTAAAATATTTTATTTTTCCTGTGCACATTTGGCGGTATGAAAGATAAAATATAATTAAGCAAAAAGGTACTGAGCATAAAAAGTTAGTTTTTAATTTTTTAAGCCTATTCAAATAGTCCTGCAATCTATGGCTGAACACACCTAGCCTTATTATTGTCACACATGAGATTCCATCTTTCACTTCAGTGTTTTTGTAATGTCTGTCTCCAATACCTAGAATGCTTTTCTTTCTCATCCTCACCTCCAACTCTTAGAATCCCTTGTTTCTTTTAAAACTCTTCTCAGGTGATACCAAGAAGCATACAGGTAGTCCCTAGACTGCTGGGCTGGAATCAAGAAGACCTAAATTCAAATCAAGCCTCAGATGTTTACTAGTTGTGTGACTGTGGGCAAGTCACTTTACCTCTGCCTCAGTTTCCTGAACTATAAAATGGGGATAATCATAGCACCTGTCTTTCAGAGTTGTTGGAAGAAACAAAATGAGATAATATTTGTAAAGCTCTCAGCACAGTGCTTGGCCCATAGTCATTGTATCCTTCCTTCTATGTGAAGCTTTTCCTGATCTTAGCTACAGGTGCTTCCTACCTCCCATTAACTTATATTTACTTTGTGTATATTTTGTGTAGTATGTACATGCTGTGTCCCCCAGGATAATAATAGATAGAATTTATATAGCACTTTAAGGTTTGTGAAATTCTTTACATAGGTTATCTTATTTGATTCTTATAGCAACCTGGTGAGATCAGTGTTATTACTATTCCTGGAAGCTCCTTGAAGGCAGGGGTTGTTTGTGTTTTTGTCCTTGTATCTCTAGCACCTAGTGCAGTACTTGGGACAGAGAAGATGCTTAATAAATGCTTGTTGATAGACTGAGCACTTGACTCCTTGGAGGTAATAAGATGCCTTTTAAATTATGGTTCATAGACCCTTTTTTTCCTAGGAGCCCAGTGCTGACAAAGTTGGTTTTTCGAGCTATGTTTTCAGGCTATTTTCACCCCTCCTACTCTAGCTAGACTGATCAGAAACGGCCTCTACAATTTCCTGAGTGGAGGAGGGGAAGTGTCTGGACTTGGGGAGAAATTAAGAAAGGTTTCTTGTGGCAGATAAACTCACAAGTTGCAGTCAATAGGTATAGTAAGTGTATTTAATTTAATTAGGCTGCCAAAGTCCAATTAAAACATTATAAGACAATTTTATTTTGCTTGCTATGAACTGTGAGGAGGAGGACTAGATAGAAATTGGACAAGATATCCTCGGAGGTGCCTCCCATCTCTTATATTCTGAGGTTCATAGAATCACAGATTTAGAGGGGAAAGGGACTTTAGGGTGTCAACCAGTCCCCACCCCCTCTTTTCACAGATGAGAAAAGAAAAGCCTATTGCTATAAAGTAAGTTCCCAAAGTCACACATCTATTAATTGACAGAGCTGGGATTTCAACCCAGGCCTTTTGATTTTGAATCTAGCATCCCTTCCCCTGAACCCCCTTACCTTTTTTGCCTATCATCTTTAAGGTTTTTAAAAATGTTATAATCAATGTGCAGTAATGAGAAATAACAAAGGAGAAAGTGCATATATTTCTAAAAGTCAGCAATTTTTCAAATTAATTTTTTTAATCAGCGAAAATCTGCCTTCTCTTCCTCTTCCATGTCCACAGTTTCTACATCTACCCCAAATTGGGAAAGAAAGAAAAACATTTTTTAATGTCACTTTTGTTGTTGTTGTTCAGTCATGTCTGACTCTTCATGACCTTACTTGGGGTTTTCTTGGCAAAGATACTAGAGTGGTTTGCCATTTCCTTCTCCAGCTCATTTTATAGATGATGAACGGAGGCAAACATGGTTAAGTGACTTTGTCAGGGTTACACAGCTGGGAAGTATCTGAGGACAGATTTGAACTCAGGAAGATGAGTCCTCCTGATTCCTGGTCTGGCATTCTACTTACCTTGCCATCAACAGTCCCTACCATTCCTCTATTTCTCTCTTCTCCTTTTCCCTTTTCCCTCATTTCCTTGTTGAGTAAGATGTATTTTTGTACCCACATATGTGAAAGAATATGTGTGTATGTGTGTGTGTGTGTGTGTGTGCATGCACACTGTGCTTGTCTGTATTCTTCCCACCATTTACCAGTTCTAATTCTAGTGAGCTTCAAATGTTAGCCATTCCACTCTCTTTCTTCCTTGTTTGTATAGATTTCTACTTGAACATCCCAATTACGTGAAATAATTTCCCTTAACCTTCCTTTGGCTTCCTCCTCCCACAATGTATTCCTCTAGTCTTTTTCTGTTCTTATTTTAATATAACCAAGATATAACAGGACCTATTCCAGGTCTTTGGTTTAATTAGACTCCTATGATACTTGGTGATGCATTAGGGTTCAGTGTTTAGTCCCTTGTGATTATTTATTAGTGTCTGCCTTTTTGTATTTTTCTAGACTCCTGTGTTTGATCTTCAAAGTTTCTACGCAGCTCTAGTCTTTTTATTAGGAATCTTTGGAAAGCCTCTATTTCATTAAGAATTCATTTCTTTCTCTGGGATACTCAGTTTTACTTGTACATGATGACTCCATGCTGGATACCTGCCTGCTCCTAACAGCTTTCTAGCTTCCTCTTGTGTGTTGTCTTCCTCCACTAAATTGTAAGTTTCTTAAGGATAAGGACTATCTTTCTTTTTCTAATATATATCCCCAGGGCTTATCACAGTGTTGGCACAAGTAGGGTTTAAAATGTTTGTTGAGTGGAATTGAATTGATTTCAACTCTCATGGGATATCAAAGTTCTGGAAAAGGGATCATGGAAACCTAACTTCCTAGACTAAATTGCATGACCTCTGGGAGTGTGGGCAGATGCCAGTTTAATCAATAGTTGGAAGAACCAAAACTTCACCTAACGGGTTTAGGGACCTGTTATGTCTACTGAGTGAATTTGCTTCCTTCCAACCAAACAGGATAAGGAGGACAGGCCAAAGGTAGCAGAGAAAGAACCTATATGTGCTAGCGGTTTTTAGCTCTCTGGCGTGGGCTAGGAGAGGGGGGAAGAAGGAACTGTCTGAGGTCAATGAAGGAAGAGTATTTTTCGTCTGTGAAGCCAGATGGCAAGGCAAGATTTCTATGAAATCCTAGTCATTGAGGCTAAGCATAAGGGAGGTGACCAAAAGGATTTTAGCAGGGTTGAAACTCTTAAGGAGGACTGCTTTTGTTCTTGTTTATGGGGCAGACCTAGAAGTTCCTGCTATAAACCTGGTACTCCAACACTCAGAGCTAAGGTGAGGGGACACATTCTGTCCAGGCTGAGTGTACCAAACTAAATTCTTGGGCTGGAAATTTCGAATTTAGTATAAGATCCAGCTTAGATGGGAAGGTTGAAAACAAGCAAAACTTAGAAAACAGAGGTGAAATGTGGGTCAATAAATCAAGCATTTACTAAGTACCTCATAAGTGACAGAATCATGCTTAGTACTAAGAGTACAAAGATATACTAAAGTAGTTCTTAATCTCAGGAAGCTACGTTCTAACACGTGAATCAATCAATCAATCAACATTTATTACGTGTCTACTATGTGCCAGGCACCGTACTAAGCACTGGAAATACAAAAAGAGGCAAAAGATAGTCCCTGCCCTCAAGGAGCTCACTATCTAATAAGGTTGACAACATGTAACTAAAGATATACAAGGCAAGCTACATACAAGCTAATTAGGAAATTATTAAAAGAGCGAAAGCACTGGAATTAAGAGGGGTTAGGGAAGGCTTCCCTTAGAAGATAGGATTTTAGTTGGGACTTAAAGGAAGCCAGGGAGGTCAGTCATCAGAGTGGAGGAGGGAGAATGTTTGCATGCCCACACACATGTGTGTGTGTGTGTGTGTGTGTGTGTGTGTGTGTGTTTGTGTATCACCTCCTCTGGGTTCCTTCCCTGATTTTCAATCACACTTACAGGTTTGGTTCCCAGAGGGTGGCTATGGAGAGAAATGGATGATCATGGAAGCCCAGTTGAGTGACCCATTCAGGTATTATGGTACCCTGTATGAGTTACTAAAACTACGTATAGCTCATGAGTGAGATTCTTCTTTGTAGTTAGCCAGGAGATGCATCTAACTTAAAGTCAAGGCATTTACTAAAATGTAATAATAATAATGATGATGATAATGTCAAAACATTTCCCACACAAATTTGGGTTTCACTTTTACAATGGCAATAAGGCATATATATAGGAAACACATGTGGCTAAGGCAATTCATAAGTCTAGTATTTCAGGGTTTCAGGGCTCTTTCTCTCACTGCACTTGATAGTTTGTAAATGCCATCTATTATAAAAGAAAATGTAAGTTGCAATGGATGTAAGTTGGGTGACTGCTTGGTTCATTGGCATAAGTTCATTTATTATATGTATACTATATGGAATTGTGCTTTATCGTAACTATCGTTATATTTCTACTTACTTATGCTGCTCATCCCTGTTAACTCAGGCTTCTCTACTCAATGCAGCATTTTTCTTTTCTAAATCTAGGCTACGCCTATCTGGATATGTTGCATGTGACAGCAATATCGTGTGGGGTGCAATGTGCCAGGAATATCTGACAACTGAGCAATGTACCACCAGATTTATCCGGGCCTCCAAATCACATTTTTTGAATGCCACCCTTCTTTGCAATGATTGCCCTGGTATTTCTGAGGTGGCTTTATAGTTTCTTCTCAGCGAGGCTGGGGATGTTGAAATGAAAAGAGCCAGAAACTCTTGCAATGTGTTGGTAATATGACATGACATTTGAGTGCCAGAGATCATTGTCAGAAGGAAAGAATAGCTGTACTTACCTAAGAGTTCAAATCCCCCTTCTCTCCTTAGTTGCAAATCCTGAAGAAAAGAAGACAGATCTGTGAATTTATGAGCTCTGTGAATACAGCTATGAGCTCTAATGTGCTCTTCATTACTGAGCCACAGGTTAAACAGTGGGGACCCAAGGGCAAGGGGTCACCTGATGTCTGGAGGGCTGGAATTTTTGTCAATTTCATAAGAAAATTCATCTTCTGGAGAGGGGGTGATCAAGTACTGAGTCTTCAGGGTCAGTCACTGAAGAGTACACTCTAATTCTACAATGAAAAATCCAGGGTCAACTGGATCAACTCAGCCGCTTGCGTTCCCTCCCCCTCCCACCCCAAGGAAAGGATTTCTGATTTCCAGAGCATTTGCTTGAGCACAGAGTTATCCTTCACAAGCTAATTCTTAAAAAAAAACTTAGCCTATGAAGAAAGAAAGAGTGATCTACTTGCAAAATCAAAATTTGTCTGAAGCCAGTCCCAAAGCTAAAATCTATGAGAACCAGAATGGGAAGGACACTCTTCCCGTCTAAATTTCCAGAGCACTAAATCTCTACTTAGAAATACACACACACACACATACACACACACGTACACACACACACACATGCACACACACATATGTGTGTGTATGTATATGCATATACATATACCCATACTTCTATTTTTATATACATACATATACACAAATACATAGATCATTGTTGTTGTTGTTCAGTTGTTCATTCATGTCCAACTTTTCATGATCCCATTTGGAATTTTCTTGGCAAAAATACTGGAGTGGTTTGCCATTTCCTTTTCCAGAGGATTAAGGTAATCAGAGGTTAGGTGACTCGCCCAGGGTCACATAGCTAGAGTGTCTGAGGCTGGATTTGAACTCAGGTCTTCCTGAATCCACTCCCAGACCTCTACTGTTTGAGTTACTTAGCTGCCTCCCAGGCAAACAGAGATTAACTGACTTGCAAGGTGACACAACTAGGAAATGTTTGAGGCCAGATTTGAACTCAAGTTTTACACACACACACATCTATGTATCTATGTATTTATGTATCTATCTATGTGTGTTTGTGTGCATACACATGCACACTATTTATCTGTCTATCTATCTTCTATCTCTTATAAGGGGATAGATTGGAGTCCCAACTTGTGATTTCATCTATGTATAGAATGGCTAGTGTGGAAACCCTTTAGTAATATAGATCGAGAACTCCTCTGAATCACACAGGCTTGAAGAATTGTGAGTTAAAATGACTTGCCCTGGGTTGCACAGTTAGCATATGTCAGAATCAGAACTTGAACCCAGAGCTTCCTGATTCCAAAGCCAGACCTTTAACAACTATGCCATTTGGATACACAAGCATAGATATGTACACTTCTTCCTCTGTATTTATAAATCCCTTGAGAACAAAAGTACTATTTTGGCCCCTGAAACCTAATAGAGTGCCTTATACATAATAGCTATGTCATACTTTCTAGTTAATAATGAGGCAGATGTCATCAAAAGTTTAAAAAAAACATTGTGACTTTGAATTCAAGATTACTAGGAAAATGTAGCTTCTTTTTGGTGGGATGGGGAAGAAGTGGGGAAGAAGTCCTTTCATAGTTACAACATCACTAGATTTTTGGTTTTAGACATTATCTTTAGAATAATTGCCATTCTGATATCCCTTAAAGAGCTGCCGTGGTCCAATATTTCATCAGTTAGTGGCCAGTCTTCTGGCCATAAGCATCTCTCAATTTAGTTGAGCAATCCTCAGGCAATGGACACACTTCTCTTTGCTGGACCCATACTGAAAGCTATTCCAGGTTGGTAAGACCTACTAGATTTTTCTCTCTGTGGCAATAACCTCATTTCAACTCCATAAGTATTGAGTGAGTACTATGTGACAGGCACCATGTAGGCACTAATGGTTACAAAGACAAAAACAAAATGGTCCCTGCCCTCAAGGAACTTACATTCTACCAAGCAATCCAACATAAAGTAAACACAAAATATGTACAAAGTAATACAAAGTGTTTTCAAGTGGAAGAGAACACTAATAACTAAGGAGACTCCAGAAAGTCCTCTCTTAGGAGGTGATCCCTGAGCTCTGCTCAGAAGGAATGTAGAAGAGAGAATCAGAGTAGGACTTCAGAAGACACAGAAGAACTGTTAATACAAAATAAGAATGGAATTCTGGGGCACCAGAAATAACTAGGTACTCACTGGATTCTTTATTATCTAAGACAGATATGCCTTGAGGCAGCTGTGTGAGAGAGTGCTAGATCTGGAGGAAGTCTCTTGATTAACTCCAACTTATGGTGTGTGTGTAATATAGATATATATGTATGCATTTGTACATAGTGGTTTGCATGTTGTCTTTCTCATTAGGCCACAAGCTCCTTGAATTCAGGGAATGTCCTTGCTTTTCTTTGTATCTCCAACACTTAGCAGAGGGCCTGGCACACAGTAGGTCCTTAATAAGTACTTATTTACTGCCTCACTATAGAGTTAGATTTAAGGAGTTTGTGACTATGTTTCTGTTCTTTAAGATCTAGTATTGCAGTATTTTAAGACCTTTTCGGGGCGGAGCCAAGATGGCAGCTGGAAAGCAGGGACTTGGCGGGGCTCCCCACCAAGATCCCTCCAAAAACTTGTAAAAATGGCTCTGAACAAATTCTAGAACTGAAGAACCCACTATATAGCAGAGGGAAGCAGGGCTCCAGCCCATGACAGCCTGGATGGTTGCTGGGTAAGGTCTATCGCACGGGGCTGGGAAGCAGAGCAGAGCAGAGCCTAGCATGAGCCACGCCCGGACCAACCAGACCAGTAGCTGGGCAGAACAGGCCGTAGTGCCCTGAGCCAGTGAGCTGTGGCAGTTACCAGACTTCTCAACCCACAAACACCAAAGACAACAGAGAAGGTTAGTGGGAAAAGCTGCTAGGACAGAGTAAAAGGAGTTCGAGGTTCAGCCCCTGCCCCAGGGACAGCGAAGGTGGTGCAGCTCTGAGGACAGAACTACAGTTGCAGTTGCTTCTGGCCCCAGGCCCAGCTGGTGGGAGGAATTAAGTGGCAGATCAGAGCGGGAGTGTAGAGCCTGCTTAAGATCTGAGTAACGGTCCAGGTTGATGGTTCTTGGGGGAGGAGGAGCACTGGTGTGGCAGAAATAGCTCTGAAAACAACAGCACAGCCCCTCAAGCTTGGGACACAGTACTCTCTACTCTACAAGCAGTCATACCCCAGATGAAAAACTCAAGAGTTAAGTAGTTGGTTGGGAACATGGCCAGGCAGAGAAAACAGACTCAGATTCAGACTCAGACTCTGGACTCTTTATTTGGTGACAAAGAAGACCAAAACAGACAGCCAGAAGAAGTCAACAAAGTCAAAGAGCCTATGTCACAGGCCTCCAAGGAAAACATGAACTGGTCTCAGGCCATGGAAGAGCTCAAAAAGGATTTGGAATAGCATGTTAGAGAAGTAGAGGAAAAATTGGGAAGAGAAATGAGAGTGATGCAAGAAAACCACAGAAAACAAGTCAATGACTTGCTAAAGGAGACCTAAAAAATACTGAAGAAAATAACACCTTAAAAAACAGACTAACTCAAATGGCAAAAGAGCTCCAAAAAGCCAATGAGGAGAAGAATGCCTTGAAAGGCAGAATTAGCCAAATGGAAAAGGAGGTCCAAAAGACCACTGAAGAAAATACTACCTTAAAAATTAGATTGGAGCAAGTAGAAGCTACTGACTATATGAGAAATCAAGATATTATAAAACAGAAGCAAAGGAATGAAAAAATGGAAGACAATGTGAACTATCTCATTGGAAAAACCACTGACCTAGAAAATAGATCCAGGAGAGATAATTTAAAAATTATTGGACTACCTGAAAGCTATGATCAAAAAACAGCCTAGATATCATCTTTCAAGAAATTATCAAGGAGAACTGCCCTGATATTCTAGAACCAGAGGGTAAAATAGAAATTGAAAGAATCCACAGATCACCTCCTGAAAAAGATCCCAAAAAGAAAACTCCTAGGAATATTATCACCAAATTCCAGAGCTCCCAGGTCAAGGGGAAAATACTGCAAGCAGCCAGAAAGAAACAATATGAGTATTGTGGAAACACAATCAGAATAATCCAAGATCTAGCAGCTCCTACATTAAGGGATCGAAGGGCTTGGAATATGATATTCTGGAGGTCAATGGAGCTAGGATTAAAACCAAGAATCACCTACCCAGCAATACTGAGTGTCATACTCTGAGACAAAATAAGAATTTTCAATAAAATAAAGGACTTTCAAGGTTTCTCAGTGAAAAGACCAGAGCTGAATAGAAAATTTGACTTTCAAACACAAGAATCAAGAGAAGCATGAAAAGATACACCAGATACATGGGACCAGAAAACCAAATGCTTGTATCAGAAGTTCTCCTCCTGGGCCTTTCTGAGAAGCCAGAGCAGCAGCTGCCCCTCTTCCTGGGCATATACATGGTCACTGTGGTTGGAAACCTTATAATCATGTTGGTCATTGTCTCTGACTCTCATCTCCACACCCCAGTGTACTTCTTCCTTTCTAATCTGTCCTTTGCTGATCTTTGTATGGTATTCACTACAGTCCCCAAGATGCTGCTGAACATCCTAACACACAGTAAGGTTATTTCCTATGCTGGATGCTGTACCCAAATGTATGTCTTCATGGTTTTTGGTTTTTTTAGATAGTTTTCTCCTCCCTGTCATGGTCTATGACCATTTTGTGGCCATTTGTCACCCTCTGCACTATGTCACCATAATGAATCCATGGATTTGTGGTCTCCTGGTTCTGATCTCAATGACTATCAGTCTTCTAAACTCCACTCTCCACACTTTACTGATTACACAGCTGTCCTTCTGTAGCAAACAAGAACTTCCTCAGTTTATCTGTGATATTATTCAGGTTACAAAACTCTCTTGTTCTGATACCCTCATCAACGACATCTTAGTGTATTTTGCAACTGGTCTGCTGGGTATTCTCCTCCTCACAGGGATATTTTTCTCTTGTGGTCAGATATGTTCCTCCTTATTGAGAGTCCCATCTCCTAGGGGAAAATATAAAGTATTTTCTAAAAAAAATCTTTTCACAAAAATCTCAGGAAGTCTTCAGTCAATATCTCCTGCGATGTTGCTTGACTTACCTTTACTACCATTTTCTCAATTGTACTGATTAATTAATTAATTCATTATCTTCTTCTTTAAAAATTTTGTTGTTGTCTTTCGTCTTTATAGTGCAATCATTCCTTTTCTTCCCCCACCCCTCCCAATTCATTATTTTCTTTTGGATTGTGCCTCTACTACAACCTTTCAGTGGTTCAAAAGTCAAAATAAGTACATTGGTGGAATTGGTGATTCACTGTTACTCTGGCTAGACCATTGGCCTGACTTGTTATGGCAATTCCTGTGTTTTTAATTAGTGGCAGTGAATCATCATCCTGAAAACAGTTTAACAAGGAAAGAAACTATTTCCCTTATTAGTTTAACTGGAACAGTTAGAACTTAAAATGATGCTAGAAATTCTAAGGCTGAATTTAGTTTTAGGCAAAAAGTTATGAGTTTTGTGAATTCATTTGGAGTTATTCTAAAGCCCAGATTATACTTACTGAGTATGTTGTTATTTGACTAAGACCGAAAGTGTTTCCTTTTTCAGTTGAATAAAGCTAAAATGAGAAGCAGCTTGGCACAGTGGCTAGGGATCTGACTTCGAAGTCAGGAAGATATAGATTCAAGGCCCACCTCTGATACATAAAGACAGCGTGACCTTGGACAAATGACTTAGCCTGTCCGTGCCTCCAGGCAACTCTAAAGATCTTGAGCTACATAGCAGTGGCCGTTTTGCATAGGCAGAAGTAGTTTCTTCTCCAGGAATTACATATGCTAATGAAATCTCAAATTAGGTAAAAAAACTCATTAAATGATTAAATAAAATTGAAAGTAGCTCATGTAGAAGCACAAACTGGTAGCAGGAAACTGGCTTGGAGTTTAGTGATTTGAATTTCTACCTTTGTTCCACCATTGTTGAACTGAATAACTGATGAGTCTTTTGCACAGACCATAGAGCTCCATTTCTTGAGAACTGTAATTCAACCTACCTGGAAGATAAGTCAAAGGAGTATTTTTCTCCTCATTTTACAAAGGATCTTACAAGTTAAATGACTTGCTCTTGGTCACAAAGCTAATAAGTTTAAGAGTGACAGTATGAATGCAGACTTTTTCTGCCTCCCAGTCTAGCAACTTTCCATTATATCATACTGCTTCTCTATATTAGATCTGTCAATGCATTGAAGTACGCAGTGATATGAATATGAAATAAACTGATATGCACATGTAGGAGAAAGTGAGGCTAGAGATGAATTACTATTGGGGAAAAAAAGAGCTAGAAATTAAGTGGTTAAAATAGTCGAAATATTCAGTTTGAGGCCTGAATCAAATTTATGGACTTGACCTCATCCTTGAAAAACAGAAGATCCATTCAACATAAGCCAGTCCAAAAAAAAAAAAACTAGCACCAAAAAACCTCAGAGTCAGAGTGACTTGGGTTCAAGTGTTGCCTCGACACAATTTAATTTTGTGATCCTGAGCAAGTCACCCTCTCAGTGCCCTACAAAGTCCTCCAAATCTATACCTTTCAGTTGATTTACTACTGAGTGTCAGTAAGAGCTGTCAATCAGCATTGGCTGAAGGAGCTTCCTTCCTGGGGATTTTCCACATGAATGAAAGTTTAGGTCCAGACCAAAGGGAAAAAATGGATAAAACATGTTCCTTGCCATGAGATTCCATCACTTTAATTGATTGGCTCAGCACTGAAGCTTATTGAAATGTACGGCCAGTGAGATGTCAATATTATTCAGATTCCTAAAGGTCTCTCTAAATTCCTGAAAGTCTCTCCTTACTAAAAAGCATCTACGTTGAGAAAACTGAACTCCTCTTGTAGGTTCCTTTCAGGGAGGTGGGGCCATTAGGTTAAATTTTTAGTGTTTAGGAGGTCAGCAGTACCATTTGTAAGTAATACCATTTGTAACTCCCATTCCCCTTTAAGATGATTTTAACTAAAAAGTTGGATTCAGTGCACCTATAGAAAAACTTTCTTAAATTCCTATTATTATTTCACTTCCTTAGTTTCAAAACACCAGAACATGGTGGGTGGAAACCCATAGAGTTGTGAAAATACGTTGTTCACATCTGGCTAGACAGCTTGAAACTTTCTGATGGCTTAATTTTTTTCTATTTAAAAATAGATTTTTTATTGACATTTTTTGTTTTAAGATCATTTAGATTTGTCCTTGTATCTACACACCCTTCCTCCCAGAGTGGTATCCCCTATAACAAATACTTTTTAAAAGAACAAAGAAAAGAGGAATAAAAGTAAAAAATAAAACCAGAAAAAACTTATCAATGCATTGAAAAAACTCAAGATTATACATGTAACTGGGCTTCTAATCAAGCCTGGGGATTTTGTGTGTGACTGCAGAAAGATTTGACCATCATTTTCTCAGCTAATCTGGAGTCACTTCTCTATAAACAGCTACATATAAAAATACCCCAAGACTGACTGGAAACTATACTGCAAATGCAATATTCCATATCTGTGGCTCCTGCCTTCTGCAAAAGAGTGGGGAGAGGTTTCTTTTCTTATCTCATTTTGTCCTTTACCCCTTTGTTTTCTATAATTTTGCAATATTCATTTTCTACTGTATTATGACTATAGCTCTTTCTATTTACATTTTGTATGTTGATTTCCTGGCTCTGCTCATTTTCCCAGATGCTTACTTTGCATTATTTTATGTGAATGTTTCCATGCATCTCTGCATTCATAATGTAATTTGTTTCTTATGATAGTAATATTATATCACATTAATATACCACAACTTGTTTAGCCCTTCTCCAATTGATGGACAGACAAAACAAAATGTTTTGAATTCTTTGCTACCACACAAAAATGTTTGATATAAAATATATTTTCTTTTTTTTGCTCTTAATAGTATTTTACTTTTTCCAATTACATGTAAAGATAGTTTTCAGCATTAATTTTTGTAAGATTGAGTTCCAAAATTTTCCCCCTCCCTCTCTCCAAGATGGCAAGCAATCTGATATAGGCAATACTTGTATAATCATCTTAAACATATTTCCATGTTAGTCATGTTGTGAAAAAAGATGCAGAACAAAAGAGAAAAGCTACAAGAAAGAAAAAACAAAAAACAACAAAAGAAGTTAAAATGCTATGCTTCAATCTTGCTTTCAGACTTCATAGTTCTTTCTCTGGATGTGGATGGTATTTCCATCATGAGTCTTTTGGAATTGTCTTGGATCATTGTATTGCTAAGAAGAGCTAAATCTATCAGAGTCATTCATCACACAATGTTGCTGCTATTATGTACAGTGTTCTCCTGGCTCTACTCACTTCCCTTTGCATAAGTTCATGTAAGTCTTTCCAGGTTTTTTGCTGAAATCTGCCTGTTCATTGGTCTATAGCACAGTAGTATTCCATTACATTAATATACCACAACTTATTCAGCCATTCCCCAATTTATGGACATTCCCTTAATTTCCAATTCTTTGCCACCACAAAAAGAGCTGCTATAAACATTTTTGTACATGTGGGTTCTTTTCTCATTTTTATGATGTCTTTGGGTTACAGACCTAGAAGTGGTATTGCTGGGTCAAAGGGTATAAACATTTTTATAGCCCTTTGGGCATATTTCCAAATTGCTTTCCAGAATGTTTGGATCAGTTCACAACTCCATCAACAATGCATTAGTGATCCAGTTTTCACATATCTTCTCCAGCATTTGTCATTTTCCTCTTTTGTTATGTCAGCATTCTGATAGGTGTGGTGTGGTACCCTGGAAATGTTTTGATTTGTATTTCTCTAATCAATAGTGATTTAGAGCATTTTTTATATGACTATAGATAGCTTTAATTTCTTCCTCTGAAAACTGCCTGTTCATATCCTTTGACTATTTATCAATTGGGGAATGACTTGTATTCTTATAAATTAGACTCAGTTCTCTCTATATTTTAGAAATGAGGCCTTTAGCAGAAACATTGGCTGTAAAAATTGTTTCCCTCTTTCTGGTTTCTTTCTAATCTTGGTTGCATTGGTTTTGTTTGTACAAAACCTTTTTAATTTAATCTAATCAAAACTATCCCTTATGCGTTTCATAATGTTCTTTATCTCTTGGTTGTTCATGAATTCCCTTCCTCATAGAGGTAAACTGACAGATAAACTATTCCTTGCTTTCCTGATTTGCTTATTGTATCTCCCTTTATGTCTAAATCATGTACCCATTTGAACCTTATCTTGGTATAGGCTGTGAGATGTTGGTCTGTGACTAGTTTCTGCCACACTATTTTCCAGCTTTCCTAGCAGTTTTTGTCAAATAGTGAGTTCTTACCCTAGAAGCTGGAGTCTTTGTGTTTATCAAACAGTAGATTTATCAAACAGTAGTCATTTACTACTGCATTTAACCCACCCCACTGATCCACCACTCTATTCCTTACCCAGTGTTAAGTCGTTCCGTTGAGTGCTGTTTATAATACAGTTTTAGATTTGGTATGGCTAGGCCACCTTCCTTAGCATTTTTTCCCATTAATTCCCTTGACCTTTTGTTTTTCCAGATGAATTTTATTGTTATTTTTCTATCTCTAGAAGGTAATTTTTTGGTAGTTTGGTTGGTATGGCACTGAATAAGTAAATTAATTTAAGTAGAATTGTCATTTTTGTTATATTAACTCAGCCTACCCATGAGCAACTGATCTTTTCCCAATTGTTTAGGTCTGACTTAATCTGTGTGAAAAGTAAAACATAAAATATTTTTGATGTATGAGGAACCTTTATTTTTGTCAATGACCTCCTTAGGGATAAATGCCTAGCAAATCTCAGGGTCAAAGGGGATGAACATTTAAACTACTTTTTTTTAAAAGCATAATTACAAATTGCTTCTTAGAATGGTTGCACTGGTTTATAAGCTCATCAATAACGTATAACTGTGTCTGTTGTTTTGGAACCTAACCATAACCATCTTTTGTCATCTTTTCCAGTTTCCTGGGTATGTGATGGATTAATTTTGACCCCATCTTGCTTCATGTATTTGACTGTTTAGTTAGCTTTCCATGCTTAGGATTTAATTTCATTCTTTAAAAGGTAGCACTGTGCTGTAGTGTAGTGATTGGAAAGTGCACTGTATTTGGAGTCAGGAGGTGTGTTCAAATCCCAGCTTGACCGCTTACTAGCTATGTGACCTTCTTTCAGTCATCTATAAAACAGCAAAGATAATTCTTACGTAGGCTAAAATTTTTGCAAAGACAAAATAAGATAATGTGTATAATGTACTACATAAATACAAGCAATTACTATGTTGCCATTACTGGTTAGCTATAATATGTTAAACAATATCAAAATGTATAAAAAATCAATACTTTTTCTAAAATATGAGCCTGGCGATGTCCTTCTTCTGCTCAATAAATCCAATGGCTCCCTATTATTACTAGGATAAAATGTAAGCTTCTTTGTCATTTCAGCTCTTTACCACCTGGTCCTTTCCAAGGTTTTAAAATATTACTCCCCCCATACATTCTATGGTCTAGTCATACTGGTCTTTTTGCTCTTTCTCAGATACAATAAACCATCTCTTGTCTTTGAGCCTTCACATAGGCTAACCCATAACTTGAAAATGTACTTCCTCAGTTCTGATACTTAGAATTCCTTACTTCCTACCACTACCACCCTCCTGGTTTTCCAGGCTTACAACCTAGATGTCATCCTCAACTCCTCATTCTCTTTTACCCACAGCATACAATCTGTTGCCATGGCCTGTCAATTTCACCTTTGAAACATCTCTTGAATATGCTTCCTTCTCTCCTCTGATAGTGTCACCACCCTGGTACAGTCCTTATCTCTTCATGCCTAGACTACTGCAATAGCCTGCTGGTGGGTCAGCCTGTCATGGGTCTTTCTCCTCTACAATCTGTCCTCCATTCAGCTGCCAGCGATGTTAAATGACTTGCAAGGGTCACATAACTTGTAAGAGCCTGGGGCAGAATTTGAACCTAGGATTTCCTGGATCCATGTTCTCTACTCTATTATATTACATTTGCTCTCTTCTAGCTAGGGATCCCTTAGATCCCTTTCAGTTCTTGTTTTTGGCTTTCTTTGTATCCCCAGTACTTAACACAGTGTCTGTCACATAGTAAGCAGTTAATGCTTATTGACTGACTAATTGATTGATTCTCCAATTCCATGATGTACCTTTAGGTTTATTTTGAAAATATTTGATAGACACATAAAACCTTCCAAACCCTTCAAAAGAGACATTCTATTGTATCATACAGTGCTTAAAGGAAATTTTGGCAGAAAGTACTGGCTGGTAATTCTATCCAAAATCTATGTTTTCAATGTGGAAAACTTAACAGCTTTAAAAAGGAACAGACAGATGGAATTTTGGTGAAGCCTCCAAGTAGGAAACATGATTTCATATGTATATTATATGTAAGTTTATGAATCTAGTCATAATGTCTGGAATGCAGGTAGGAAACTCTGATGAAAAGTAATGAAGTAAAACTACAAAATAAAATCATGCGTGACAAATCCTAGTGGGTACCAATCCTAGAGCTTTCAAGGAAGTCATTTAAAAATGTTAGACATAATACCCAGGGGACTGAAGGATGTTGAATTTTTCCAGTACTGATCCAGTGATATCACAGAGCAAATATGATTGGCAATAAGCTGAATACATGTATACCACTTACAAGATGCTACCAGCTGTGATTTCCTGAACCTATAATTGTAGAGTGCATAGGGCATAGACTATATGTTTATTTGAAATAAGACTGAAGAGAATTTATGTTCTCCTTGAATTTTCTAAGTATTTGTCTGGAATAAAGATTTAGTAGTAAATTCTTAGCTTAGAAATCTGTTTGACTTCAAGGGATGAGGTCCACTGGAGAAGTGAGATAGTAGTTGTATGATAAATTCATCTCTTATGAAACAGATTTCAGTTCAATAAGCAAGCATTTTAAATACCTACTATGTGCAAGACATTATGTCAGGTGCTTAGAATCCAAAGTCAAAGGGAAAGAGTTGCTGCTCTTGGTTTAGTATCAGTATCATATTGTTTCATTAAAAAATTGCTCTTAAGGAGCTGACTGAGGGAATTCAACATGCAAATTGTAAAGCAAATACAAGATAATTTGAGGAGGTATTTTTTCTAAGTGTTTTCAGGTATCTTTCTTTCTTTTTTCATTTTTTCATTCAATCTCTTCACCTTTATTTTTAAAAAATCTGCAAACATGATGTCGAAATTTTATGATAGAAGATTCTAGCTGTATGTTGGCTTTAAAGAGGATATTCACTTCCTACCCTTTACAAAGCTGTCAATCATTAATCTTGGTATTTACAATACCTTATAAAAAAGAAATGACACACACTGGGTATTATTTTATGTATGGGAGGAGGAATCATATAAAATGCTCAGTGTGAAAACTGAAAAAAAAACTAGGATGAAATGCACTAATATATAAAATATTTGAAAAATTTCTATGTGCAGCAAATGTTAGTGTTAGGCTTGACTACCACAGTCAGTGATATATGCAAGATTAACATGATGTCTGCATGGCTTACATCAAACCCCGGTAGCTTTCTCAAAGTAAGAGATACACAAACAGTTCAAAACGAAGAAGACTTCTGTAAATGTATTTAGTGATGTACCATGTAGTAGAAGTGTTAAAACTGCAAAATAATCAAATGCTACAAAGGAAGGAATCAGACAAAATGCTCCATTTCTAAGGTCTTCTTCTAGGTCTAAATTTCAAAGACCGACAGTTTGTTTAAATATCATCACTTAGACTAACTTTGCCTTGCTTAGAGCTCTCCGCTTTATAGACAGTTCACCTTTTATCTAATTCCTTGCTCTCTCAATCCTACAATATCCTCTGGCTGAAAGCAATACTAAGGTCTAGCAGGGCATGAAGTCAGTCTTTCCAATATGCCCAACAGACCCACGGGCAGTCATCTGATTTCCTGACACATCTAAGGACCTCAGGGCTGTATCGTCCACCTTGCTGCTGCACCCTCAGGACTTCCAGACCTCTCCCTCTGCCCTGCAGCAGAATTCAGGTATTTTTCTAAGCAGGAAAGAACTTAGTCCAGATTTAGATCAATTTGTGACACTTGGAGTTTGCTCTTCTGAGGAAGGGAGGCATTGAAAAAATTTAATTTTTTTGAATAAAGAGATTTCTAAAAGAAACCTGGAGTGCAAAGAATGCCAGTTCTTCTCATCCATTTGAAAGATCAAATAACTTTATTCCTTTTTATAATAGACATAAATTAAAACTATTTGAGAAGCTTAAAAAGCCTATATTCCACAAATTAAAAAGTTTTATAAGGAGAAAATATTTACAAAATAGATGTTGGATAATGGTTCACATCACCTTTGTGTCCTACTATTCCGAGGAAGTTTGGGTGATATTTATACATATAGCTCTCACCAATGACCTAAAGTGCATCTACAGTAGGGTCAATAACTAGTACCTTAACCTATGATTCTTCGGAAGTATGTTTAAAAATTTAAAAATGTTAAAATTATTATCTTTTCAAATTGAGGCATTAGTATGTATGGTTATTATGATTCTAAATTCTCTAGTTTGAGTATAAAAATAATAGCTTCTAAATAAATTAATTTAATATACATGTCCTATAAGTTACTTCTAATGACTTGTTTATTTAATTTATTGAAAAACATTTAAAGATGGAGGAAATGAATGAGTCAGAAGTACAGCTGGTATATTAAAAGGGAGCCCACATGACAAATGCCAATTGCCCTGGAGCAAAGGCATTTAATAGAACAAATAGAAAAAGCACCAGGATGCTTTTTTATTGCATTATTGCAAAGACTCATAAAGCCACCAAAATTATAACATAAAGTGAACTAAAACACTGATCCTACATTATTGAATTACTAATAAATCACAGTGATGACTTGTTAAATATAAGTAAACAAGTAGCAAATACGAGAACCATATAAAATAGTTGATATGTACCCAAAAGACACTAATAGTTTCCAGGAGTAATAACCTGGGGAAAAATGAAAAAAAAAACCCTCCTCTTTGATACTCACTTTGGGAATAATGAGTTGGATTGCTTGTGACATACATCTTTGGCTCTACACTGGTTGTAGTTAGGGTGGTGGCTTGAGAATATTTTTTAAATTTTATTTTTTATTTTCAGTTTCAGATTTTCTTCTTCCTTCCATCTCTTCCCCCAGCTATTGAGAAGGTAAGAAATATGATACCCATTATACATATGAAGTCATGCAAAACACATTTCCATATTAACCATGCTCTAGAAAAATAAAGAAGGAAAAAAATATATTTCAATCTGCACTCTGAGTCTTTTAGTTCTTTAAGTGACAGTCAATAGCATTTTTCATCATGCAATCTTTGGAGTTGGGATTACTGTATTGATCTGAGTCACCAGATCTTTCACAGTTGATTATCTTTATAATATTATTGTTACTGGGTACACTATTCTGGCTCTGATTATTTCATTTTGCAGCAGTTCATATAAATCTTCCCAGGTTTTGCTGGAACTGTCCCCTTCATTTCTTCTTTTTTTTAAGGCAATCAGGATTAAGTGACTTGCCCAGGGTCACACATTTCATAAATGTCACATATCTGAGGCCAGATTTGAATTCAGGTCCTCCTGACCTGAGGGCTGGTGCTCTGTCCTCTGTGTCACCTAGCTGTATCCCCTTCATCTATTCTTACAAGACAATAGTATTCCATCGCAGTCATATACCATAATTTGTTTAGCCATTGCCCCATTTATGGGCATCCCCTTAGTTTCCAGTTCTTTGCCACTGCTAAAAGAGCTACTAAAATATTTTTACATACATGGATATTTTCCCTTTTCTATTGATTTCTTGGCAGTATGGGCATAATAGTGGTATTGCTGGGTCAAGGGTTGTGCACAGTTTTATAGACCTTTGCTTGTAGTTCCAAATTTTTCTCCAGAATGGTTGGACTACTTTACAACTCATCCAAGAATGCATAAATATACCTATTTGTATCATTGAGGCAAGATTCATGACCTCGAGGATGACCATGAACATGCCTGAATGGTTTGGAATTGCAAAGTATGAAAAACTCTCTAGATAGAAGGCAGAGGAAGTATAACATTTATTTAGACACCAGATGATCCAATCCTAAGACCAGCTACTCCAATTAGATATAGCGGTGACTATATTCCTAAATCAGTAAGCCCACCTCAATGTAGCAACAAGAAAATTATAACACAATATTATAGTAAGGAACCAAGTCATCCTGTAACCTTCCTCCCTGCTAGGGCCTTCCTGCAAACAATCACTCACAAATCCTAACTCTCCACTCAGCACTCTCTTCTGCAGCTCTCTCAATGTCTGCCCTTCAGCATCCTCTTACTGTCTGCTGCCTCAATGTCTTCTTGATGTCTGCTTCTCAATCCTGCTTCCCTTCAGTTCTGCTTCTCTTCACTTCTTTCCCTCTTCAATTCTGGTTCTTTTGTACTCTGGGCTTTCCTTATATACAGTCCTAGCTGGCATTTGATTGTTTAGAACTCAGGTCTCTGATTTGCTGAATTCATGATTGACTAGAGCTCAGTGCAGGTACCATTGGCTCTGGTCTTAGCAACTCCCCTTATGGCCCTGATGGCTTCAAGCCCAAATCAGCTTAGTATCTGGTAAGTAGAGGCTTTAGGCCTAATTATAAACAAAGATACAATCAAGCTTTCCCACCTACCCCCACCTGAGGCCTATTGAATGGGTGGGGAAGATATTTGATCACATCAATGCTACACTATTTTCCCACATGCCCTTTAGAATTTGTCCTTTTTCTGTCATTTTAACCAATCTGATGGGTGTAAAGTGGTACCTCAGAATTGTTTTAATGTTCATTTCTCTAGTTATTAGTGATGTTGAGCATTTTAATGCTACTGTTAATAGCTTTGATTTCTTCCTCTGAAAACTGCCCGTTCATATCTTTTGACCATTTATCAATAGGCTTTTTTTTTTTTAGAAATTTGGCTTAGTTCCCTACATACCTGAGAAATGAGACCTTTATCAGAAAAATTTGCTGAAAATTCCCCTTCCTAATTTCTTGCTTTCCTTCTAATTTGGCTGCATTGTTTTTTTTGTGTGTGTTTGGAAAATCGTTTTAATTTCATGTAATCAAAATTATCCATTTTACTTCTTAAGATCCTCTCTATCTCATGCTTTGTAATAAGCTCAGCTAGGTGGCATAGTAGATAGAGCACTCGTCTTGGAATCAGGAAGATTCATCTTCACATATTCAAGCCTGGCCTCAGACACTTAATAACTGTGTGACCCTGGGCAAGTCACTTAACTCTGTTTGCCTCAGTTCCTCATCTGTAAAATGAGTTAGAGAAGGAAATGGCAAACCACTCCAGTGTCTTTGCCAGGAAAACCCCAAATGGGGTCACAAAGAGTTGTACAGGACTGAAGTGACCGGACAACAACAACAAAATGCCTGGAATCTTTTCCCTCCTCATATCTATCTCCTGGCTTCCTTCAGGTTAGATCCCACCTTCTGCAAAAGCATTTCCTGATTTTCCTTAATGCTAGAGCCTTCTCTCTAAGATAATCTTCAATTTATCCTGTACATGTCTTCTTTTCATAAAATTGTTAGCATATTTTTCCCCATTTGTTTTTTTAATACAATTTTTTTTAAGTTAAGATGCAATGAATAAGGTACTGTCATCACACAAGAGTAACCTGTATATTTTCTCACTCTGTCCCACCAGGCCAAAGTTTATCCACAACAATGTAGATATTGAACAACCAATATTTTTAGAAGTGAAATTATCACCTACATTTAAATTCAGCCACTGAATCCTCCTTTATAACAAAAAATAGTATGGATAGGGACTGGCCCTGTGATTTCATCGGTATTAGGGAGCTCTCAGATGAGGGAACCCTTAATATCAATGTAGATTGGAATCTGCTCTGCAACTTATATTATTAGAGCTTTTCCTAAAGCGCTGAAAGGTTAGGGCATTAGCTCAGAGTCACAGAGCCATCATGTCTCAGATATGAGACTTGAACATAGTGCAGTAGATAGAGTGCTAGACCTGGATTCAAAGACCTGGGTTCAAATCTGGCCTCAGACATTTACTAGTTGGACAAGTCACTTAATTTCTATCAACCTCAGTTTCTACAGCTGTAAAATAGGGATAATAATAGTATCCATTTTCCAATATTGTTGTTAATATAAAATGAAATAATACTTATAAAATGTTTTGCAAAACTTAAAGCACTAAATAAATGCTATCATTATTATTTTTGTTATTATTATTAAATTCCTATTATATATTGTATATTATATTAATATTATTAATATATGATATATAGTCCAAGGCCAGCTCTCTACTCTATGCAATTTGCCAAGGCTAGCTCTCCATCCAATTTTCATTCTAGCCTTCATGTAATGAAGAATCCTACCATGTAACAAAGGTAAATACTTAAGCAAAAACATTGATGCAGTAACCAAAGTTGACTGTTTAAAGGGCTCATGTCTCCATAGCAACCAAAATGAGAGAATTCACCTGAATTTGACCAAAAATTATAAAACCATAAAGGACAAACCATGGTACAGAGTATATGATCAGATCCACAGTTTGCTCATTTACAACACAAAGTACCAGCAGGGGTTAGCTGACTCTCCTCTTGCTAATGACGGAATCATCCTTAGATCAAACGTCAGTCGGTACAAGACAGATGGTTAATTCCTTCTTCTTTTGTATCTTTATGCCTCTCTGTGTCTCTTTCTTTGCTCTCTGTCTCTATTTGTCTCTCTCATGTAAATTATCATACCTTGAGTCAGCTGGCTTAGCAGGCTATCATGGTTATGACTCAGCTGTCAAAGGACCAAGTCATCAATCCTTACCCATAGCGGCATCTAGACATCATGACTTTCTTCTGTGATTGTCAATACCTCACATACAATTTAGCATCCTATATTTCATCTGACCCTTAAGATAAAGCCCTGTGAAGTAGTCAGGGCATGGCTTAGAGTTGTAAGTAACTGGGCAAGGCTACTGGGACATTGTCTCACCACAGTGAAATTTAAAGGTTACTGACAGCATTTGAAGTCCTTCAGTATCTTGGGAACAACTGAACTTAGCACCTGGTTAGCAAGAATAATTAAATAAAATAGTGAACTATTAGATGGTTCATTTCCTCTTCCTGTCTACCCTCCACCCCATACCCGTACTCCAAGTAAATTTATCTTTTAATGTTGATTTGAGGGCATATTTCATCCTACTTGTCCTGGGTGAATTTGATGTTAATTGTTCCAAGGGCAGAAATGGTCTGGCATTGATTATTATCCTGGTTTTGAAGATGAGCAAATTTATATTCATAGAGGGGGAATAACCTACTCAAGGTTATGCAGCTAATAAATAGCAGAACTGGGACTAGAATTCAAACCTTCATTTTCCAAACCCAATGGTCTTTTTAGGTACCACCAAGATCACTTCCCCTTTTCTCTGGTTACATTTTTTTTAACAGCAAATGATATCTTCCTGGGGGTGAAGTCATCTCACTCTTTTGTCTATAGGTAACTAGTCAAATAAACAAGCATTTATTGTTCTTACTATGTGCCAGACACTGTGCTAAGTACTGGGAATTATATAAATACAAATAAAAAGATGGTCCCTTTTAATGGGAGAAGGCCACATATAAAAGGAAGCTGAAATAGGTAGAAAATTCCTGTTTATACATGGATTTTTTCTACTTAGTTCAACAATGTCTAAGAAACCTTGTTAACCATGAATACTTATTATCGCCCTTTTATTCCAGAGAGTTGCATAAATGCTCATTCAGTTTGCATACTGATTGAAATGAAGACCTGTTCTTACATTAATCTTTAATATTTCCAGGAATAATAGTAGGTTGATTTACACTACCAATCCACCAAGGATCCTTAAGTGGAAGGCCCGAAACATGTAGTCTCAGTACCAGGCAACAGATACTTCTGAGTCCCAACCCTGTCTTTGAATAAAAAACACCTCTGTATTTGACTATACTTTATCTCTTCTTTCCTTTCTCAGACACTGTGACATGATTGATAGCAGAATGATCACCTTGTCATGGAACTCAACCACTTGCCACTTTCACCCAAAAGTTTCATGGATTTTGTAATCTCTGGGGCTAGAACCTCTGAAAGAAGGCTTCTTAGAAATTGTCTAGTCAAAATCTTTCATTTGATGAGAGGATGAGGAAGTTCATTTATTCATGTGATCAGTAAAGGAATGGAGAGGTTATTGGATGTGACAGAACACTTGGATTGTAGTCTTGGCTCTGCTATTTATGTGTGGTCTTGGTCAAGTCATTGACTCTGTCTGGATTTCAGTTTCCTCTTCTGTAATATGAATGTAAGAATACAAGTCTTATTGATTCACACAGGTGTGTGGATCAAATGAAATGGGATAGCAAATGAAGATAGTCATAGGGACTGGTTCTGTGATTTCACTGATATAAGGAACTCCGTGGTAAGGAATCTCTCTCATTTTGCCAGTTCTGACTGCACCTTCTCTTTAAGTTACAGTCTTAAAGAAGAGTCTCCAGTGTAAAGAAATTAACTGAATTGTCCAAGATCCCAGTGAGCATGTGTCTAAGACGAGACTTGAATCCAAGTCTTCTTTGTTTCAAGGCCGCTTTCTATCTACTATGCCACCACAAGAAAATATCCTTTGAAAAGTATGAAATATGTTGAAGCTAACAACCGTCTACTGCCACCCAACTATTAGCAAAATAGCTAATAACTAGTAAGCTATTACCATTCAAAAATATCTCTGGTTATTGCTGCTGGTGAGGGAAAGAGATATTCTATTGATGTCACTGATTTTTAGACTTTCCCTGAGTTGATGCTACATCACAGAACCAAATCCATATCTCCATTTTAGCTGAACCCACTTCATTTATCTAGGTTTCCTTGATGAAAAGCCAACCAAATTTACCACTGTATTTTCTGCTACTTGCTTCCGGTGGAAGAATTAATGCAATAGCATATTGGGTAATCAGGAGGGTATCATAATCCAGACATATTAAACTTAACAACTTATTGTAATGAAGGCTATGCCTTTATGCTTAAACAGTTAGTGTATTTCTTTTATGCCAAAGCTATTAAAAATAACAAAGGCCCATTATGTTAAATGTGGGAAACCAAATCATTTTAAAAAAAGATGTGATTAATTGTGTAAGCCTGGACCTTTTAAGTCCATGTGGTGAGACTGATAGCATGGGAATGGCACTTACTGCCCTCTCAGCATGTGTCCAACGATGTAAACAAAAAGTTAAAATACAGCTTATAGTCTCCCTGGCATTCATTAACATAGCATAGAAAGCAGGAACTAACCACATTCTACATAAAAAGACTTTAGAAATCTGCATCTGCTTACATTAACATTATTTGATCCATGGGTGCCAACTATACGCATAGAACACTTTATTTATAGGTCTATGGAAGTCAAAAACTTTCGATCACTGAAATGTGTTATTCATTAATTCATATTTTTCTCAGCCTTGCGTTACTTTTTGAACCCATCCAGGTGTTCTTAAAATGCTGGGGGTAATTTAATACAGAGCAGAATTCACATGCACCCTATTTTTCAGTGCTTAATGGTAATTGAACTGTTAAAGAAAACTCCTTGCCACTCATTTGATAGTTTGTCAGTTTGTTTACCTTTGGTTAAAGGTAAAGTACCATAGGTGGATACTTGGTGGGGCTTTTGGAGTGAAAATCCACATGGGACAAGGAAAAATCCTGAAGAATGGATTTAAAATGCTTTTCCTCTCAAAATTCATGCTAAAAGTCAAAAGGTAACTTTGGATTATTTTACCAATACAGTACAGGGGAAATTTATTCTGTGTAACATTTCCAGAAATATCACATTCATTAAAATAAAAAAAAAGTCTCAGCCAAAGGCCCATAAAGTGACGTTTCCGCTATATAATATTTTCCTGTGTAAAATGTTCAAAAAGGCCAGCCCTTTGGAAAACATTACAAAGGAGTTTCCTTGTAGATCTGTGTTTGTTGTAAAACTTATTTTGGGTAGTTTTTTGGTCAGTGTTCCATAGCTCTTCACAGCTTTAGCCTACTTAGAGGAAGAAATCCGTTGACTGCTTTAAATAGCTATTAACACAAAGTAGAAACTTTTTTTTTAAAGTTGACTGATATGGGTTCTATTCATTGTAGGGCTATCAATGGCCATGGTGAGGTGCCTTTGGTCTGTTCCTTACAACTTTCCTGAAATCAGTAAAACCCATCCTCATTTCCACAGTGGATGGAATGTGGAAGGTATTTTACATGATAACTTCTTCTTCAAAGGGGGCAGTATGGATGGACAGAGTCCTGGGTGTACTGTCAGGAGTCCAAGTTTGAGTTTCAGTATTGACTCCTACTAGTTGTACAACCAGTGTCAAGTCACTGACCTCCTCTGAGGATTAGTTTTCTCATCTGTAAATTGGGGATAAGAATTACTGTATAATGCACAAGGGTGGTTGAGAGAAGAGCACTTCATAAATCTTAATGCCCTGGAGGGGCTTTAACAGTATGCTTTATTTAATGCTTTCAGGTATTTGTCAGTACCTGGTTTCCTAGTATTGAATCTCTGATTTTTTCCCTCACCATTTGCTAATGACCACTACTTACTACTTAAACTGATAACTGAGAAATCAAATTTGGGATATCCTAATAATTAACTGCTTTCCCATAATATCTACTCTGGCATTTAAAAAAAATTACCAGTAAAGAATTCCAAACACTAATGTGCATGTATGTACTCACACATGCATGTGGGGATGGGCATAGAAAAGGTATTCTCTATTATTTGCATTTTGAGGCTTCAAAAACCATTCTTTAAAACACCATTATTTTCCTAGTGATATTACATGGTTTCAAAGCATGGAACACCATGACCATAGAAGAATAAAAATTGCAGTTAACCCAAAAGGCAATATAAAGTGACACAGGATGTATCATTTTTATAAGCAGGAGGCATCTACTAATCACTGAAGATTTATGTGTAAGAAGTCATAATCAAGGAACTATATGACTAGAAGAAGAGATTATGTAGTGACAGTGAAGGATAATAGTGAATAGGTGTAATCTGTCACTGGTACCCATAAAATATTAAAAGGCACAGAGGAAGACTTCCAACAAGTTGGCTAGATTCCTTATGGAGGATATATGGAAGGACATGTACAGGAATTGGACAAAACAAGAAAGTATGGATAGTTCGTTCTCCATCAGTGGAGAGATTACCCACCTCAGTGAAATCATAGATCCTTCAGGGCAGCAAAGCAAGATTGTTTAGAATAAATTTGGAATATACAAATAGCTTTCCTACGACCTTTATGCTTCTGGAAAATTTCCAGTAGGGCTCAGGGGATGTGATGTTTTCATATTACAGTATTACATGTTACAACCAAGGTGAGGCATGAATGAGGTGAATGGAAGAGTGGGAGAGGTATGATGAAAGAGTTGTTTAAGTGCCCATGTAACACACAGTAGGAAGGTAAGCCTGCTGAAAAAAAGCATTATAGAATGAATTTGAAAGCCTATAATAAGAAGTAAATTTAGGATTTTCTTTGCCATTTTTCCCTTGGAATAGTTCAGGGTTGAGCAATTAGACTCAAAAGATCTGGGTTCAAAACTTGATTCCGTTACTTACTTGCTATATGAACTAGGACAAGTTAATCTTTCTGAGACTCACTTTTTCTCATTTGTAAAGTGATGAGATTTGACTAGATAACTTCCAAAGTCCCTTCTAGCTATTAATCAATGATTTTGTGATTTGAATTACCAAAGTGATAGAAAGATGAATTATATTTTCTCTAAAATGTTGTTAAAATAAAACCCAAACATTCTTACCTAGACACTGCTTTCCTGATATGTATTATCTCTTCCTGTTAGAATATAAGGGCCTTAAGGGCAGGGATTTTCTATCTTTTCTATTTATATCTCCAAAGGGTAGTACAGTGTTTGGACTATAGCAAAATTTAATGATTGCTTTTAGAATTTATTCATCGATTTAATGGAAGTTTATAATTGGTATGATTTTGAAGTATATATATTTTTTCCTTTGAAAGATATTTCATTTTAGGAGTGTATTCTAAATTTGGACCCATATTTAGATGCATGTGGAATATGCAGGGATGATTTTGTGAGAATTGCCTACATAGCATAATTAGAGGGTTCTTCAAGTAGCATCTCCTTTTTCCAAATTTCCTTACTATCACTGGTTAGTGTTGGAAATTCCATTATTAGAGATCTACTTCTTAGAGGGTTGAATAGTTTAACCTTTTTGAGGATAAAATGAGACGACTTTGCAGACCATAAAGCACTAATAAATGCTTGGTATCATCATCATCATCATCATCATCATCATCATCATCATCATTTTTACTGTAGAATTTCTAGAACATCAGTAGGCACTTAATTCTATCTTCTGTTGAATCAGTGGCAAACATAGAAAAGGACCAATGTTCTCTTCCTTCCCTTTGCTGACTTGCTGAGCTATCAGCACCAGGACAGTAATATAAGTACCATCACTGAATGCCTGTTATTGATAAAGATTTCAGAAACCACTGGTATTGCTGTATGTAATCACTATTTCTGAGGCTTCTTTAGTGAACACAGACAGGGACAGAGACAAACAGAAACACACATAGGAAGAGAAAGAGAGAGAGAGAGACACACACACACACATACACAGAGACAGAGAGACAGAGAGAGAGAGAGAGGGAGAGGGGGGGGGGAGAGAGAGAGAGAGAGAGAGAGAGAGAGAGAGAGAAATATGATGTGATAAAAGAATTGATGGAAAGGGACCAAAGACAAACTTTTCCTCACTCTTGATTTGGCCTGGGGCTAGAAGATCATGTTTATGAAATTTCTGACTATACATCACCAACTAATCAAATATTTTTCACTTGTGGTACCTTTAGCAGTAGCCCAAGTTACTAAAAATTTACTGTTATTTCTATGCTTTGCTTCATTAAAATAAATGATCATCCCAGAACATTGTTTGTTTTGTAAGTTCCATACAGTCTCATGATTAAAAACATTGGTCAATATAGACATGTAGGATATTTGCATTTTCTTTCCAAATTCTTCTTTGTCCCCCGTTACTAGTACAAAAGGAAACTCATTTTGAAGTTTAGAGAAATAGTAACATTAGATCACCCATATGGAAATTGCATAACACTACAAAATAATTTAGTCAATGGAATAAGCAAGCTTCTTCTTAATCTTTCTCTCAAATTTTTTTAGTCTTCTTGTTGCCTTTGGTTTTTGTGCCA
The DNA here is from genome assembly GCF_011100635.1 of Trichosurus vulpecula. Classification (NCBI taxonomy): domain Eukaryota; kingdom Metazoa; phylum Chordata; class Mammalia; order Diprotodontia; family Phalangeridae; genus Trichosurus; species Trichosurus vulpecula. The sequence goes on from NC_050578.1 coordinate 14,123,845, forward strand.
TAATCACTTCCTTCTAGCCTCAAAAAGTTATCCATCCTCCATTAAAAAAGAAAAAGATTAAGCAAAATTAAAAGACACAGAAACTATTTCTGACTGTGCAGACCACATTTTACACCCATGGTCTCCTATCTTTCTGTTAAGGGGAGGGAGATATGTTTCATCATTGGTTATCCTGGACCAAGACTGGTCATTACAATTCATCAGAGTTCAACTACTTCTTAATATTTTTATTTATGGTATTATTTTCTCTCTTCCTGTTGCCTTACTCTTTGATTTTAGAAACAAAAATCAGCCTGTGTAGACAAGAATTGCTGCTCAAGCTTTTGTCACTGTATCCAAGATCTATGCTCTTTCCACTACCCACCTGATTTCTTTCTGAATTTGTCTCTGTCTCTGTCTACCTGTCTGTCTCTTTGTCTCTATTTCCTTGTCTCTCCCTCTCTCTTTCTGTCTTTATTTGTCTGTCTGTCTGTCTTAGTGGGGGCAGACCTGTGGTTTTATCAGTTTAGGAACGTCCTAGTTTTAAATTCCTTCCATGAATACAAATGGGCAACAGCCTTAAAGAGCTATCTGAGGGGAGGGAAAAATTAAATGACTTATCCACAATTTTGTAACCACCATGTGTCTAAGGTAGGACTTGAATCCAGATCTACCTGATTCCTAGGCTAGCCCTTTTTGCCACTGTCATATCCCACATATAAGGAAGAGATAATATATACCACTTCACTTTAAGTAGTGCTTAATATATAGCACTGTTATATGTAATAAGTTAATTTACATAGTGCTTTACAGTTTACAAACTTACTTCGAATGTATCATCTCACTTGATCCTCAAAATGGATCTGTGAGGTAGGTAATACAAGTATTATTATGATAATGCTTAAAAATAAAATCTCAGGAAGCTTTATAATCACATCTATTCTAGGGCCCTGGACTTGAAGTCAGGAGGATCTGTGTTCTAATCTCTCCTCACACATTTATTCATGGTGTGACTCTTAGCAAATCACTTAACTTTTCTGTGCCTATTTCATCCATCATCAAAATGGAGGCTTGACTAGATGACCTCTAAGGTCCCTTCCAACTCTGAAGCTATAGTCCTATGATGCTTAATCTTTCAGGACAAACCCGGTGGTAAATGGCGTGTCTTTATTCTGTTATGGAAACTAGAGCACTTCTGAATAGTTCCTTTGAAGCAGCGCAGCACAAACTGGTAGCCATGGGTAGCAGTGCAATTTTATAATTCTGTTAAATATATTTTTCACCTTCTGGTTTCTCCTGTGAACTTGGATTAGCATCAGAGAACTTAAGTGTGCTTGTTAAATATCTCTAGAGGAAAGGGAAGACAAATCATGAGACTTTTGTTGGGGGATGTTCACTGAGCATTAAGACAGCATATCAGAGAGGCATTGAGAGGGGTATTTTGGGGCTTAGTCAGGTGATAGTCGTTAATTCATTGTCAGAGGGATGTTTAGTTCCGTCATTTTTCAGTCATGTCTGACTCTTCATGACCCCATTTGGCGTCATGAGAAACTGGAGTGGTTTGCCATTTCCTTCTCCAGCTCATTTTCTAGATGAGGAAACTGAGGCACATAGGGTTAAGTGACTTGCCCTTAAGGGTCAGACAGCTAGTAAGTGTCTGGGGCCTGATATGAACTCAGGAAGATGAGTCCTTCTGACTCCAGACCTGGCACTCTATCCACTGCATCACCTAGCTGCCCCATCAGAGGAATAGCAATGGTCAAAAGAAAGGTGGCTTCAACGTGGAGACTCCTGAATTTGAAGGTGCTGTGAGATGTGCTGTGAGATGTGCTCTGATTTTAGAAACAAAATTGGCCTGTGTAGAAAAGAATGGCTATTCTATCAAGTCAACTCAAGAAGCATTTATTATATACACGTTATGATAGGGATCCAAAGTAAGACAAAAATAGTCCTTGCCTTCAAGGAGTTCACAGTCTCAATGAAGCATGAAATGATGTTGTATGGGGCATAGGACACTGGTCCACAGACCCTTTGATCGGACTGTCCACTTTTCTCCACAGGCATTAAACACATTTCAATTATCATTAAATACTGGTTAGGTCCTACTCTGGAGCCTATACTAACCAACCAGATGCAGTCTCTGCTTTTTAAAAATCTGAATAACAATGACAGTCTTTACAGTGTTCCTAAAATCATCTGATCTTTAACACAGCAGCCTTTCTCTAACCTGTTTGCTGTGTGGAAACTTGGATATTTCATCAATTCTTGCAGCTGGAGAAGTACAGATTACCCAGGGGGCTGAAACTATAGTTGGTACCCTCAGGCTTTGCCAGTGAACCCTGCTTATCAGAATTCCATACCTGTAATGCACTGATGATTTGGGGCATGGCTTAAAACCTCAAATGATGCTTTGACTTGTGCAACACCACCACAGACCATAGGGTTTCCATTAGGGCTTCATGATTACCACCATTATACTTTCTGTTAAGCACCACTACTGTTAGTCTGCCAAAGCCACCTATTCCTCTTCCCTCAAGCAGGAGTTAGATAAAACACTTACAGAGAACTCATTTCTAGTGGAATATCCTTTAACTAAAATGTTATTTAACTTAATAACAAGAGAATACTACAGAATTTTCCATTCTGGGGCCAGGAGACCCAGTAAATAGGTAAAAATGTTCTCTATCAGGTTGCTAAAACAAACTAAAGAGGAAAAAAAAAGTCACATTTATATTCAGTGGCTGTGATGCTGTGCCAAACTGAGATCACATTTTCTGAGCTGCACCTTTATCATAGTCACATTTTCTTACTTGCCTGAAATTAACCTGGGGAAACAAGCTTCAATTTATAGAAAATGGATGTGATTTTTCTAAGAAAATGTTATGTGCTAACAACATGCATTTCTCTAACAGCTAATGCTGTCTACATTTCAATTAATGTGTTCCTAGTGCACTCTCAATTGTCCAGTGCTGGGTTATTGAGTTTGTATTTTAACTATGCCCTCAACTTCTTTTCTTTTTTTCTGCTGTCCCCTCTGACTTTTAATGCTCATATGTTCTGTCCTCCCATCAAGATCATAGAAAGGAATTGGATAGAACTTTTTGCCTCTCATTAGCCATTCTTGTAAAGATCAGGTAGAACAAAGCTTGAAGCCAAAACTTTAAACTCAAATTGGACCCATTTGTGTTTTATAAAATTATCATTTTTTCAATTAATGAGCATTTAGTTTTACTCTCTTTACTCTCATCTTTCTTTTTAGAGAGAAAGGGTATATTTGAACATTAGTTCTTTGGGATCATGATTGGCTGCTGTAAATAATCAGAGTTCAATTGTCTTTTATTCTTGTTTTCATTTTCATCACATGTAGTCATTGTGTATACTGTTCCCAAGTCTTCCCATGTTTCTCAAAATTTGTCATACTTATTACTTCTTATCTTTCAACATTGTTCTATTGTACTAACATGCCATGGATTGCCTAGCCATTCCCAAGCTGATGGTTATCTATCTTCCCAGTTTTTTTGCTCCCACAAAAATATTACTGCTAATATTTTAGTGTATGTGGGGCCTTTCTAAAAAATTTCCTTGTTGGTATATGTGTAGTAGTAAGATCACTGGATCAAAAGGTGTAAAGAGTTAGTGATTCTTTTCAAAAAATTATAAATTGGCTTGTTGACTCTTTAGGCTAATTCACAACTCTACCAATATTATCATAATTATTATTATTTTGGTCCCTGTCTTCCATAGCTCTCCCAACACCTATCCATCCCCAGTTGAAAAAAAAGGTAAAAGAAAAATAAATCTTTTTTTCATTTTTTCTTTTTAATTTATTTTAAACTTAAATACAAAGTAATAAAAAGAAACATACTATGAACTTAAATATTAAAGCAAAAACAAAATACAAAAAGAGAGAAAGAAGCTTTGCCATTTGTACAGCAGAGAGGATTCAAAATATACAGTAATAAATTTCCATTTCAAGAAAGCATATATAATGCTCATTGTGCTGTCCATCTTTTCTTTGCTTCCTTCTGAGTTTTCTTTTGTTAAAATAAAACATTTGTAACAAATTTGTACAACCAAGCAAAAACAAATTCCCACATTGGCCATGTCCAAAGACGTCTGTCTCATTTTGGATCTTGAGTCTGTTACTTCTTACCCATTTGTGTTTTCAATTCTTCTATTCTGGGCCACTCCTTCCTTGAAAAATTAAGATTTGATGGAAGTTTTTTTCTAACTTTTTTTGTTGTTGCTTTGGCTTGAGGAATGGAAAACAGACACTTACATTCTTGGCTAAAGTTAAATACTATGAGGTCTTCCACTGAATCTATCTTCTGATGTCTCACTGCAGTAAAGGCTATGAAGGCAGCTCTAAACAACTTAGCAAGGCCTTAAATATGAGTGTACGGGTGGATTACATGTCAGATAACCCCCGGTCAACCTGGCTAAAATTCAGAGAGCTCATTGATAGATGATTGGTCACCTTGTTCACAACATTTCATAAAGCCTTTTTACTAGGAAATGGAGAAGTTGTGACCTACGTTAATGGAGAGATTAACTGCCAATGCAATCATGGATCTTTTGATGGCTAGGAAAAGCAATACAGGATTATAAGATCATAGATCTTGAGCCAGAAGGGACCTCAGAGGTCACCCAGTTTAAACTCTTCATTTTACAGCTAATGAAACTGAGTCCCAGGAGATTAGGTGACTTGCCTATATGGACACAGGCAGCAAATGTCAGAGGCAAGAATTGAACTCAGTTTTTCTGTGATTAAATGTGAAAGAAGTAATATAGACAGCGAAGAGATCATAGGAGAGAAAATTCTCTATGGATTAGAGTCGTAAGGAATGGTTTCATGAAAGAAGAGGGATTGAAGTGGGCTCAAGTAGAATGGCTAGGAAATAAATGAGCAGTGAGAACAGGTGAAAAGAATTCTAAAGGGTAAGAATATTATGAAAAAAACACACAGAGCTAAAGAATAAATCTGATTGGCGCTAAGGGTTTGTGTAGGAAATAAGGGAATGTAATGTAAGTAAGTTGAGGTCAGGCAATGGCAGGCTCCCTCTACATACAAGCCATATCAAGATATTTGAACTCTACCCTGAAGAACTTGGGAGCCGCTGAAAGTTTTTGAGTAGGAGTGTGCTGTGATTGAAAATATACTTTATTATACTTGTGTGACATGGGATGAATCACTAAATAGCTTAATATCCAGACACCTTCTAAGGCTATATGTTGTTGCAGAAAACGTGCTAATCTATATCGATAGAGGAAGTTCTACAACAGGAAATCGATACATTGATAAAAATCACAGCTCTGGTAAGACGTCAATCTCTCTCTGCTTCTTCTGAATATGTATATATCTATCTATGTAAAATTTTCTTTTTTGTGCCTGTAGGTATAAAAAATTAGGCAGACTGTTCTTAAACTTACATGCATGTATGCATATGTGTGTATATTCATGCATACATGCATGCATGTATGTTTACAGGAGTTTGCTGGTAAGATGGCTCTAGAAAAAGCACCCATCACACATTTTGAAGCTTAATCTGCATTACTACCATTTTCCCTATCACTTTTTTTAAGTCCAGACAATCAACAAAACAATAAATCAAGAGCTGATTTGTAACTTTTGATCATTTCCAAGGTTTAGATGCTCATACTGAAAATTTAACAATGGGCTTTTTTGAGTCAGCATGAACTGACTCCAGCACATCCTGAGCGTATGAGTACACATACAAAACACCCAGATGAGGAGTTGTAACAACAATTCTACTTGCTTCTACTGTGGCCATGTAAGGACAATAACACCAGCACACAGGAGAGCTAATAGCACAAATTCTTTGATCTGCTTTTCTAAGGAAAGCAACTTTAAGGGGTTTACAATCTCACTTTAATCAAACATACATATATCATTGACTTAGTTCAGGGGAAAAAGTCAGCATCCTGAACTTCAAAGAAAACACAAACAGAAATTACAAGCAGAAATTATGTAAACAGAGAAAATAACACAAATCGGCATACATACATAGTTACCAGAGAGAGAAACACCAACATCTGGGTTTTCAAAAGGGGGGGGCTCCTTAATGGTTACCCAGAGTCTCATCTAGCCAAATCACGGGAATGGTCTTCCAATGAGTGAACCCCCCAAGCAAAACGTCTCTTCCAGCAGTTCTGAGAGTTCCAGCTTAAGGGTTACCCTCAGAGTATGTATATATGTATACCCATTTTCAGGGCCTGAGGGATTCACACCTCTCAAGGGCTTCATATTTCTGGTGACCTAATTAGCAAAAGGGTGTGGGCCTTCCTACAAACAAAGGCAAGACTCAACCAAAGGCTCTCGATTGCCTTAGTGCTGAGAAGCACTCCAAAAGAAAAAAAAAGTAGAAAGTCCCACTTCGCTTGCCCTTACAGTTATTATATGCACATATATATGTGTGTGTGTGTGTTGTGTGTCTATGTCTATGTACGTATGTATGTATGTAGATGTATATATACATTCATATGCACATGTACGCATATATGCTTATACATATGTATGTACACATAAATATGTGATAGAAAACAACTTGTTTTCTTTGCTACATGTGGTAAAAAAGGTGAGCTCAGTGTAACATTTAAAATCCTGTGGGAGAATTTCTGTTTCTGCTACAAAACATCAGAGGTTGTTCAGAGATCACAAAAATTATCCACTCCTTTCAGCAGGCTTGGAGATCTGAGAAGTTTTAATTGACTAAGTCTCACATTTCCCTCTGAATAGTAGGCAAGGAGTTTGCAGTGCAGCCACTGTAGCCTTTTACTCAAGCCTTTAGCATAAAGAAATGACAGGAAAATACCTTTCCAGGGGTGAATAGTTACTGGGAGTGAAGATGAAGCCTGTCAGAAAGAATAATCAATTGTGAGTCAATGGAATGAATCAAGGACCAAAATTGCAATGATAGATGGAGACCAGATGACATTCATTTGATAACTTGGAAATACTGACCGCTCCCTATTTTGCCTCAAGTTCCACCAAGAATTTAAATATTAAAGAACCAGATAGACCAGGATAACTCTCTATTTCAAAATAGAATCTGTAGTTTTCCAAAGATTTGATTTTTTTTGGCTGCTCTAAGGCAGTCATTTATGACATAGCCAAGATGAATCATTCATCCTTTGGCTTGTTGAACCATATCTTGATTAAGGACTAGCTCCAGAGGTCCTGACCCTTAATTCCCTTTTCTTGTTTTGCTCAGGATTTGTGTCCTTGCCTTTCTGCCAGGCATAATGAACTTGGATCTGAACCCCACTCCCATAGGGGATTCATGTGTTAGCAGTTGTCTTTCTGTAGAATGGTGGAAAGAAGGTATAACCTTGCTGCTGTGGTTGAGTAAAAATAAAAAGATTAAAGTGTTTTTTTAAGCTCCTCTCCTGGAGTTCAGTAGAAGGTGTTACATGAAAAACACTGCTAAAAATGTTTTATTGAAGACTTGTTTTTTACCTATTTCTTCCCTATAAATTCCACTCCCATAACTCTCCCTGATAACAAAGGAAAACATTTAAGCCAAGCCAAATGGCATAGTGACTGCATCCGACAGAACAGGCAACATTCCATGTCTGAGCTCTATCATCTTTCTTTTTAGAGGGAAACAGTATATTTGAACATTAGTTCTTGAGGCCATGAGTGGCTATTGCAAATAATCAGAGTTCAACTGTCTTTTAGTCTTGTTTTCATTTCTATCACTTATATTCATTGTGCATATTGTTCTCAACTCTTCCCATTTTTTCTCAGAATTTGTCATACTTGTCACTTCTTATGTTTCATCAGTGTTCTGTTACATTAACATGCAGTAGATAGCCCAGTTCTTCCCAAGTTGATGGTTATCTGTCCCCTTCCCCAGTTTTTCTTCTCCCACAAAAATATTACTATGAATATATTAGTGTATGTGGGGCCTTTTTTAAAAATTTCATTGTGGGTATATGTGTAGAAGTAAGATCACTGGGTCAAAGGGTATAAAGAGTTAGTGAATCTTTTCAAAAAAGTATAAATTATTTTGTAGACCGTTTAGGCTAATCGTAGCTCTACCAATATTATTGTATTGTTACTATTTTGGTCCCTGTCTTCCATAGCTCTTCCAGCATTGACTAGTTTAATCTTCTATCATCTTTGCCATTTTGGGGGATGTAAGGTGATACCTCAGAGTTGCTTTGATTTGCACATCTCTTATTAGTAGTGATTTGGAGCAAACTGGCATATAGTTGTAGTTTCCCATTCTTTTTTTAATATTCGTATATTTATATTGGGGAATCACACTTGGGCACATGTGTTTATATCAATTCTCAAAACATCATATGGCATCATAGATATTCAAAGTAATACCATTTTATCATGTCATTCTAACTTTGTTCATGCAAAAGCCTTTTAATTTTGTAAAATAAAGGTGTCTATTTTCTATTTTGTCTTTTGTGTTTTGCTCTATCCATTATTTGGCAATGAATTTTGCTTCTAGTCAAAATTGGGAAGGTCACCTTTCATTTTCTTCTACTTTTTTTTATCTGTATGACTTTTTCCATTTGGAGCTGATTATGCTTATTGGGATGCAAGGTATTATTCTAAACCTTATGTATGCTATACAGCTTTTAAGTTTTCCTCAAGGTTTTTTTTTGTCTAACTGAGAGTGCTTCCCATAGTAGTTTGTGTTCTTGGATTTATACATTATTTAGGTGTTATATTCAGCTAATTCTGATTCTTGTTTTTCCAGTCTATTTCCATAATCTGTTTTCTAATTAATGAAGTAATAACACCATGAATTTGATAACAATGAAAAACCAATAGAGAATAAATTATTTAGTAAGAATCATGATTCAGCTATTCATAAGTAATAAAATAAGGTGGAATATCAATTAATCACTCAACAAGCATTTATTAAGCACCCACTGTATGGCAAGCACTGCTGAGTATGAAAAGAAAGGCAAAAAATAGTCCCAGCTCCCAAGGAGTTCACAGCATAATAAGGGAGACAACATGTAAACAATTATGTACGAGCAAGATACATTCAGGATAATTGGAGATAATCTACAGAGGAAAGATAACAGAATTAACAGGGATTTGAGGAAAAGCTTCTTGAAGTTTGACATTTTAGTTGGGACTTGAAGAAAGCCAGGGAGAACAGGAAATAGAGATAAGGAGGAAGAGAATTCCAGGCACAGGGGAGACAGTGAAAGTGCATAGTTGGAAGATGGATTTTCTTGTGAGAGGAGCAAGGAGGCCAGTGTCACTGGATCTCCGAGTACATTGGGAGATTGGATAAATAGGAGGTAATTAAGTTATGAAGGGCTTTTAATATCAAACAGAGAATTTTATTTTTGATTCTGGAGGGATCAAATAGGGAGCCAATGGTATTTATTGAATAGGAGTGGGGTGCAGGGTGAGATGGTCAGACCTGTGCTTTAAGAAGATCACTTTGATAGCTGAATAGAAGATGGCCTAGAATGGGAAAAGACTTGAAGGAGGGTGACCAACCACAAAAATGTTGCAGTAGTCCAGACACGAGTTAATAAGGCCTGTACCAGGGTCTGTACTGGCATTGTCAAAGGGTAGCAGAGGGTAAATAACAGAGATGTTATGAAGTTAGAATAGACAGGATTTGGCAACACATTTTACACAGGAAATAAAAGAGAGTGAGGAGTCAAGCCTAGCCTGGGTGACTGGGCAGATGGTTGAGCCTTCAATGATAACAAGGAAATTATGAAGAGATAAAAGACTTGGGATAGGGGAAGAAGGTAATGAGTTCATACTAATTTTAAAATGACTATGGGACACATATTTTGAGATGTCTAACTAGCCAATGGAGATGGGAGGCTGGTCATGTATCTTCTTAGAATGTCAGCTCATCCTGTCATCCCCTCCCTTCTCCTTCTCTCTCCTTCCCTTTTCTCCCCTCCCCTCCCCTCCTTTCCTTTCCTCTCCTTTCCCCTCCTCTTCCCTCCTCTCCCCTTACCTGAGGGTGTTTTGCCCATAGGAAGGGAAATTTTGATGGCCAAAAGCTACCTAGTTAATTTGGAGTTTACTGGCAGATTTCTTTCTCAAAGACCAAACCTCAAACCCAATTCACTCTGAATCTCAGGGATTGGACAACAATAGGTCTCTGCCAAAGCACCACTTCATGGTTATTTTTGGGTCCTCCTTTCTCAGAGTGAATGTAAATAGTGACTATTCCTCTTTTGGCCAGCAACCCCATGGGTCTTCCCCTTCAAGTTTTATTTATTTATTTTTGTATTAAAGGGGCCATCCCTTGATTCACTTCTTAAAAAGGTCTATTCACTGAATGGGTGTTGCCTCACTCAAAGAGTGAACTTGGAAAGACCTTAGCTTAAAAGCCTCAAGGTCTCCCATTGCATCCTGGGCCATCTTCAGTCCTGATCTACATCTGGCCACTGGTTCTAAATGGCTGCAGAGGAGAAAGTGAGGATGTTGACCTTGCACAGCCCTCCCTCACTCAAATCAAAGTCAACTGCAAACCATGTCATCATCTCCCTGATGTCATGGTCCTCTTTGATAATGAAGGAAAAACCACAACATACAATTGTAGAGTGGAGTGTAAAATGTTGATCTAAGCTTATTTTCTGTGATATTACTTTCCAGTTTTCCCAGCAGTTTTTATCAGATAGCAAGATATCCCCTAGGTTACCTTCATTTCCCACTTTATCGAACACTGGGTTCTGTTATTTCTGAATCTCTCATGTCTATTCCCTTACTTCTATTCATCATTTGCTTATATATTCTAGGTCTTTAATTTCTCCAAAAGAATTTTGTTATTATTTTATCAAGTTCTCTGAAGTATTCTGTCTGTATCTTGATTGGTACAGCATTAAAAGTGCAAATAAATTTTGGTAGTATTGTCTTTTTTATGATATTGGCATGGCTTATAATAAGCCCTAAATATTTCTCCAGCTATTGAAGTCCTTTTTTATTCTTTAAGAAACACTTTTTAATTGAATCGATACAATTCTTTTATGTGCCTTGGGAGGGTGATGCCCAAATATTTTATTCATTTTTAAAAATAAAAATTTTTTTCAATGGAACATTTATTTTTTTAAAATTTTAATAGTATTTTATTTTTCACCAGTTACATATCAAGGAAATTTTAGGATTCATTTAACAAGATTTTGAGTTCCAAATTTTTCTCCTTCCCTCCCCTCTTCTGAAAAGGCAGTTTGACATAGTTTACACATGTGCTGTCATGTAAGAATATTTCCACATTAGTCACAGTTGTGAAAGAAGAAAATGAAAAGAAAAGAAAAAAAGACATGAGAAAGAATAAAGTAAGTGAAAAAATATGCTTCAATCTGCATTCAGAGTCCATCAGTTCTTTATGTGGATATGGCTAGCATTTTCCTTCCCTTTTTTGAGAGGGGAAAGCAAGGCAATTGGGGTTAAATGACTTGCTCAAGGTCACACAGCTAGTAAATGTATCAAGTGTCTGAGGCCAGATTTGAATTCAGGTCCTCTGACTCCAAGAGGAGTACTTTGTATATTTCTTGGATCATTGTGTTGCTGAGAAGAGCTGAGTCACACAATGTTTCTGGTACTGTGTACAACGTTTTCCTGGTTCTACTCATTTCACTTTGTATCAATTCATACAAATATTTTCAGGATTTTCTAAAATCTGTCTGTTCATAATTTCTTATTGTACAATAGTATTCTGTTACATTCATAAACCACAGCTTGTTCAGCCATTCCTCAATTGATGGGCATCCCCTAAATTTCCAGGATTTTGCCACCACAAAAAAGGTTGCTATAAGTGTTTTTGCGCATGTAGGTTCTTTTCCCTTTTTATGATCTCTTTGGGATACAGACCTTGTAGTGGTATTGCTGGATCAAAGGGTGTGGACAGTGTGGTTGCCCTTTGGCCATAACTCCAAATTACTCTCCAGAATGGTTGGATCAGTTCACAACTGCACAAATAGTGCATCAGTGTCCCATTTTTCTCACATCCTTTCCAACACATCATTTTCCTTTTTTGTTATATTAGTCAATCTGATAGGTTTGAGGTGGTTTAGAATGCTTCTTCATATGCCTATTGATAGCTTTGATTTCTTCATGTAATAACTGCCTGTTCATATCCTTTGACCACTCTTCAATTAGGAAATGGCTTGTATTCTTATAAATTTGACTCAGTTCTCTATATATTTGAGAAATGAGGCCTTTATTAGAGATACTTGCTGTAGAGATTGTTTCCCAGTTTTCTTCTTTCCTTCTAATCTTGGTTGCATTGGTTTTGTTTATGCAAAAGCTTTCTAATTTAATAAAATCAAAATTATCTGTTTTATATTTTGTAATGCTTTCTATCTCTTGTTTGGTCATGAATTCTTCTCTTCCCCATAGAGCTGATGGGTAGACTATTCCTTGCTCTTTTAATTTGCTTATAATGTCACCCTTTATGATTAAATTATGCATCCATTTTAACTTTTTCTTAGCATATGACATAAGATGTTGATCTATACCTAATTTGTATCCTATTGTTTTCCAGTTTTCCCCATAGTTTTTTGTCAAATAATGAGTTCTTATCCCAAAAGCTAGAGTCTTTGGGTTTATCAAACACTAGGTTACTATGGTCATAGACTACTTTCTCTTGTGTACCTAATCTATTCCACTGATCCACTATTCCCTAGCCAGTACTAAATTACCTTGATGATTACTGTTTTATAATATAGTTTGAGATCTGTTGTTGCTAGGCTACCTTCATTTGCATTTTTCCTTTAATTCCCTTGACATCCTTGATCTTTTATTCTTCCAGATGAATTTTGTTATTGTTTTTTTCTAGCTCTGTAAAATAATTTCTTGGTAGTTTGATTGGTGTGGCACTGAATAATTAATTTAGGAAGAATTGTCATTTTTATTATATTAGCTTGGCCTACCAATGAACAATTGGTATTTTTCCATTTGTTTAGATCTGACTTTATTTGTGTGAAAAGTATTTTGTAATCATGTTCAACAAAAAGTTAAAGGTCACTGGGTTTGGCAGGTAGACTCCTAAGTATTTTATATTGTTTGCAGTTATTTTAAATGGAATTTCTCTTTGTATCTCTTGCTGCTAGGCTTTTTTGGTCATTAAAGAAATGCTGATGATTTATGTGGGTTTATTTCATATCCTGCAAATTTGCTAAAGTTGTTAATTATTTTGAGTAATTTTTTAGTTGATGTTCTATGGTTCTCTAAGTATACCATCATATCATCTGCAAAGAGTGATAGTTTTGTTTCCTCATTGCCTATTCTAATTTCTTCAATTTCTTTTTCTTCTCTTATTGCTATAGCTAATGATTCTAGTACTACATTGAATAATAGGACTTCACCCCTAATCTTATTGGGGAGGCTTCTCGCTTATCCCCATTACAAGAAGTATCCCTTTATTCCTATGCTCTCTAGTGTTTTCAACAGGAATGAGTGCTGCATTTTGTCAAAAAGTGTTTTCAGCATCTGTTGAAATAATCATATGATTTCTATTGGTTTTGTTATTGATATGGTCAATCATCTTGATAGTTTTCTTAATATAGAACTAACCCTACATTCTTGGTATAAATCCTACCTGGTCAGATTATATAATCCTTGTGATATATTGCTGTAATCACATTGTTAGTATTTTATTCCAAAGTTTTGCATCAATATTCATTAGGGAAGTTAGTCTTTAATTTTCTTTCTCTGTTTTAGCTCTTCCTGGTTTAGGTATCAGCACCATATTTGAGTCACAAAAGGAGTTTGTTAGGACTCCTTCACCCTTTTCTCTAAATAGTTCGTATAGTATTGGAATTAATTGTTCTTTAAATGTTTGGTAGAATTCATTCGTGAACTCATCTGGCCCTGGGGTTTTTTTTCCTAGAGAGTTCATTAATGGCTTGTTCAATTTCTTTTTTCTAAGATGGGGTTTTTAGGCATTCTATTCTCTGATCTGTTAATCTAGGTAACTTATGTTTTTGTTAACATTCATCCATTTTGCTTAGATTGTCGGACTTATTGGCATATAGTTGAGCAAAATATTTTCTTTTTCATTGGTGGTGATGTCACCCTTTTCATTTTTGATACTAGATATTTGATTTTCTTCTTTTTTTAAAAAAATTAAATTAACCAATAGCTTATCTATCTTATTGGTTTTTTCCCCGTAAAACCATCTCTTAGATTTATTTATTAGCTCAATAGCTTTTTTTTAAATTTTCAGTCTTATTAAACTCATCTTTTATTTTCAGTATTTCCAATTTGGTGCTCAATTGGGGACTTTTAATTTGTTCTTTTTTTAGCTTTTTTTAGTTGCATACGTAATTCATTGATCTGTTCTTTTTCCATTTTGTTGATGTAAAAATTTAGACAAATACATTTTCCCCTAAGTATTGCTTTGGTTGCATCCCATAAATTTTGGTATGTTGTCTCATTGTGGTCATTCTCCTTAATGAAATGATTGATTGCTTCTATGATTTGTTATTTGATCCACTTATTCTTTAGGATTAGATTATCTGGTTTCCAATTAATTTTAATCTATATTTCCACTGCCCTTTATTAAATGTAATTTTACCATCTTATGATCTGAAAAGAATACATTTAATATTTTTGCCTTTTTACATTTGATTTTGAGGGTGATTTTTGAGGTTGACCCTATCACATGGTCAATTTTTGTGTAGGTGCTATGTACTGCTGAGAAAATGTATATTCCTTTCTGTTTCCATTCAGTTTTATCCAAAGGTCTGTCATATCTAACTTTTCTAATATTCTATCCACCTCCTTAGTTTCTTTTTTGTTTATTTTTTGACTGGATTTACCAAAGTCTGAGAAGAGACAATTGAGGTCCCCCACTAGTATAGTTTTGCTCTCTATTTCTTCCTGTAACTCACTTAACCTTTCCTTTAAAAGTTGGATGCTCTACCACTTGATGCATCTGTGTTCAGTACTGGTATTGCTTCATTGTCTGTGGTACCTTTTAGTAAGATGCAGTTTCCTTTCTTATCTCTTTTAATTAGGTCTTTTACTCTATCTGAGATCAGAATTGTTACCCCTGATTTTTTACTTCAACTGAAGCATAATAGATTTTACTCCAGACCCTCATCTTTACTTTGTGTGTGTCTCTGTGCTTCAACTGTGTTTCTGTAACAGCAACCACACTGGCACACCTGGGATGTCTGCTAGTACTGGTTCTTTGATGTGCTTTTCTAAAAGAAAGCAACTTTAAAGAAGTCAACAATCTTACTTTTTCTTCTTTTTTTTTTGAGGGGCAGAAGGCAGGGCAATTGGGTTAAGTAACTTGCCTAAGGTCACACAGCTAGTAAGTGTGTCAAGTGTCTGATGCACCAACATTTGGGTTTTCAAAGCTAGGGGGCTCCTTAATGGTTACCCAGAGCTTCATCTGGCCAAATCACACAGACGCTCTTCCAATGAGTGAGCCCCTAAAGCAAAACTTCACCTCAGAATATATATATATACACATATATATATGCTTTTCAGAGCGAGAGGGCATCACAACCCTCGTGACTCAGTGCCAAATTAGAAATTATCCAAAGGTGTGAGTCTTTCTACAAGGAACCTTTCTCCAAGGCAAGTCTCTCCCCCAATGGGCTCTGTGTGAAGATCTTCAAATCCCATTAATACTACAGTTTCTTGTAAACAACATATTGTAGGATTCTGGCTTTCCATTTTATGGGAGAGTTCATCCCATTCACATTCACAGTTATGATTACTGTGTACTTCCCTCCACCCTATTCTTCCTCCTGTTTGCCCTCTCTTTCCTTTAAACGCTTTCCCTCCTCACCAGTGTTTTGCTTTTGTCTACCACTCCCCTGATCTAAGGCACTATTTTATGATTGTTTGGAGGTAAATAGGAGAGCTACAGTGATTTATTGCTTACTCTGCCATCTTGACTTTTGGAAGTAGTGTCTATTTTATACATTTTGTAGTTATTTGGAATGAGAAATTCATTTCTATTATTGCTTCTTGAATTTTGTTTTAATATAGTAGAATGCTGTTGATTTTTGAGAATTTATTTTGTAATCTACAACCTTGTTGAAGTTATTAATTGTCTCTATTAATATCTTTGCTGATTCCTTGGGTTTCCCCAAGCAAACCATCATATCATGAGGGAACAGGAATAGTTTCATTTCTACTTTGCCTGTGTTTATTCCTGTATTTTGCTTTGTCACTGTTGCTAACATTTCTAGAACTATATCTAATAATAATGAGGAGAGTAGGAATCCTTGCTTCACTTCTGAATTTATTGGAAAAATTTCTAGTGCATCCCTATTGCAGATGATACTTGCTTGTGCTTTTAGATGGAAAAAGGTCCCTCTATGCCTATACTTCATAGGGCTTTTTGT